>NW_007258428.1:421778-426800 GCF_000164805.1 Carlito syrichta
CCAGCTCAATTCCCCAACCTTAGAATCTGTCCTGGAGTGGGAGAAATTAGTTTGATCAGCCAGGATGAGAGTTCGTGGGAATTTAGATGACAGTGCATGGGAATTTAGAATCCCCTCCTTCATCCCCCCGCCCCTTACTAAAGAATAGACAGCAAATGCCCCAGGACAGTAGTTCTCAATCATGGCTATCCAACAGAATTTCTCAGGAAAGCTTTTCAAAAATACCCACACTCAACCTTCTCCTCCTCATCCTATCTCCCCTCTAACAATTAACTCACTCTCTGGAGGTGGAGTTCAGGCATCTTGAAAAGCTCCTCAGGTGGTTCTTAACGTGCAATCAATTTTTCTGAAGTCCCAGGTGCCATAGAAGCGGCTTCCAGGGGTGTCTATGTCAGCTCAGTAATCAGCAGCATCTTCAGACAAGACAGGAGACCAACAGACAGACACCTGAGGAGAAAACACCTGCCCTCTGGTTTTCCCTCTAAACCCCAACTCAGTCCTCCGCGGCCTCCTTTCTGTACTCTCGTGGACATCTGACATTTTACTGGGCCAGCATTTTAGTTATGCTACTTCTAGTACCTGCATCTCCATTCTCTTCTGTATAACCAACTCTCCTGCTATCTCCAACTGAACCATAAAGGACTAAGGGTTCTGCCTCCACCCATGAGAACTGACCCGGTCTAGCAGAATACAAACTCACCAGAGTGATTGGGTCAGGAAAAAGCACGTGACCTGATCCCGGCCAGTGAGGAGCATGTTTCCTGGAACGTTGAGAACTGCACAGGTGCTTTTGTGCATTGGAGGTGCAGTTCAGCATCTGGTCTTGTCCGGGGCTGGGGAGCCAACTTGGGTGATGGGGATCTGCAAGGCAAGAGGTGGTCCCTGGTGGGAGGTGTGTTTCAAAGTTGGAGCTACCCCAAGACTTCACGGTTATGGAAGCCCTTGCTCTCTTTGCTCACTGGAGCCAATTGGCGTTGGTCTTTCTGTTACTTGCTCCTCAGTGTCCTGATCTACTTGCCAGTCGTGTCCTCCTGGAAGTGTCAGTAAGGGCCGTGTGCGCAGTTGTGGCTGTGCTGAAGGGACTTCTCCCTTCCAAATGAAGGCCCTGCCAGGTGCAGTAGGCCCACATACATGCAGGGCATGGGCTCGATTTCAGCCCCCGTCCCTCCTCTGGGTGATCTTGTGCAGGGGACAACCCAGGCATGGTGCACTTGGCTTTGGGCAGAAGCCTTTTACTGGGGATCTTGCTGGGATAGTCAGTCTTAGGAGTGCTTCAAAACATACCATCTTGATTGAGTTTCCCTATTGATTCACAGAGGACCAATTTAAGCTCACATTCCTCTTATGGTACAGTTTCACAAACGGTGTGTCACCAAAGAGTATTTAGTTATTGAGTCTTTATTTGATACTCTGTTTGTAAGAAAGTATACATATTACATATACTGTGTAAGCCTTTGGCAGCTATTAAGAGTGTGATAGCTAACATTTATTGGAGACTAATGTACCAGACACAATATGTATTTGTGTGTGTGTGTATCTTATATATAATAGGGTGCCAAAAAAATGTATACCCATTTGAAGAGATGTTATCTACGTATTACTTTTTGAAGTTGAATTGAATTATGGTAGCAAAGTGTAGTATGATGTTTGCTCAAAAGGTGGCGTTAGTCAAATGAATACTAGTGTCACCATATGACAGGTAGGAACATCAAAGAATATGGCAGAAGCACAGCTGCTGAGGAGCAAAAGGCTATTTGAAGTGATTTGAGAATGTTGTGGAAGTACAACAACAAAAGAGGGATGAGTATGCAACAGAACCTCCAACACACCTAACAACTGCATGCATTTGTGATATGTTTGAGATGCATGGCACTGTGTGTGATGTGCACAACTGCCCACACAGGGTCCTTACTGACACTTCCAGGAGGACACAGCAAGTCCTGCAGTCGTTTGCTGTAATCAGAAGTGTCTGGCCACTGATGGTAACCACTTTGAACACTTCTTGTAATTGCAGAAGTCAAATGTGACTTGTATTCATTTTTTGTTATCAGCATATATTGAATATTACAATTGTTATAGCTTTTTTACTTTCTTAAAATGTGTGTTCATTTTTTCAGCACCCTCTGTATTTATTTTATTCTTTATAACAACTGTCAGAAGTTATTGGTGTTATTTTGTGCATTTTATGTGTAAGAAAGCAAGGCACAGAAGATTTAAGTAATTTACTCACAGCCATACAGCCATGAAGTTGCAAATGTGGAATTTCAACCCCAGAATTTGTATTCCAGAGTCTGGGTTCTTAAGCAAAATGCTTTATCCCAGTCTCAACAAGGTCACTTGTTCAACCCAAAACAAAAAATCATCTGTGTCAGAAAAGAAGAAAAGGTTGCAGGATCCAGCATTGTACATGGATGCCTTTGGCAAGCTGGTCATTTTTCCAGGTGTCTATGTATACCCCCTTCTCAATGGAATGTTTGCTCTCCTAGATTGGGCTTGGCTACATAAATACAGATTGATTTGGAAGGACTGTTCCAGAGGTCGAGGGGCAGAGTAGCTTAGGAATCAAGCTGGCAAGACCACTTTCTAGGTCCAGATACAGTCCCTGATCAGTAAAACCAAAAAGGGTACAGTGTTGACAAAGGAAACATGTAGCAATAATTTCTCTTTTCAACTTAATATGCTAGTAACATTTGATTCCCTGGGCATTTTTATTTCTAACTAGAGCTCTGAAATGCAACCTAATTAGTGGCATTGCCTCCAAAGTGGAGTTTTCTTCTCCCAGGGAATGAGGAGGCCATTGGAAAGCACTTCCTGTCTGTCTGCTGTCCCCCCACTTGCCATATACAAATTTGTTCAACTTGTCCCTCCTTTCCTCTCCTTGCCCCAAATAGCTCAGTAGAACAAAGAATATAATCTTACTTCTTACCACACCTTGCATTTTGCTCCCTTTTTTCTTCTTCTTGGTAAGGTTGAAAAACAAAGCATTTCAATGTGGGTTTTCTCTCCCGTGGTTGGAGGCCAGCCCCAAGACTTCAAAGGAACCTCCTTTGTTCAAGATTTAAGAAAACAATCACTGCACAGCAAACATTGATATGACTTTTAATGGCCATTTACCTGATTAATATCCTTTCATGCTACAAGGCAGCATGAGACACCCTGCTTTAATGAAAGCCAACAACAAAGCGTGGACCAGGTGTGTTACTAAGAAACAATCTCTTGTGTGATTTAATTAGTCAAAGCATTGCATGGAGCAATTATAAGCAACCTTGCAGAAGTGGCAGCAGTATGGAGGAGCCCTCTGCTATAAATTGGTTTTTAAAAGAAAGACATCATGATTTAATAACTGTGCATCTCTAGTGAAAGAAGAAACTTCTTTAATTAGAAGGAAGAAGGAAAAAAAAAATAACACGCTAATCACAATTTTTAGATCTTCCCCCACCTCTCCTAATCTCTAATTGGGAGCGGGGGAACTACTTTCAGCAATTTCTAGAAGGACTTGAAAATGATTGCTTTTGTTATGTTTTCTTACTTTTGTTTCTTCTGTTCCTTGAGCTACTTACACAGTATCATCTTTGAAATTGGCATTCCAATCGGTGTTGCAATTTTGGAGAAAAACTGGAATAACCCCATCTGATCAGGCTGAATGCAGGACATCCTGTAATTTTAAAAGTTGCCTTTATGGTATCGTTACATATAAAAGAAATAAGAGTTGTGATGGTTTGATGGAGCCTTTTTTTTTTAATCCTCATGCCTTGGTTTAATGATGTGTCAACCTGCCACAGAAAGATTGACTGGCATAATGCTTATTACTTAAGATAAAGATAGATTTCTTGTGTGATGTAGGAGCTTTACAATAGATAGGGTCTTATCAGGGAAAGTCTGCCTAACCTAGGTAGGATTTGCGACTGACTTCTACATTTCACTTCTACTTAAATTAAGGAGACAAACGTTAAATGCAGAGAGAGGGAAATACAGATTTGAGAACCAAAACTGAAACTTCTCTTCTCTATTCAGCTCTTGTGTTGGTGTCTGGGGTCAGTTTGTGCACATTAGGAACCCGAATTTCCTTGAGTACGGGAAGTTGAATATCACATACTCTTAGAGTCCTTTATCTCTGGGGTCACTGGGCAACGCTGCGGGTGGAATCACTTTGTAGCCTTTTACTCTGTACAGAAGATCTGTTAACGTTTAAGGTGTTATCTTGGATTGAGAATCTCCACCTGGCTTTGGGACTTCCATCAAGGATGAGTTAGAGAGAGCCAAGGTATTGTCAATACTAGTTGTCAACCTAAGGGGTTTGTAAAGGATGGCCGACTGGAGGCCTGTTTTTGTAAGGAATGTTTTATTGGAACACAGCCATGCCCATTCATTTCCATATTGTTAGTATTGTGCTACGTTGACAGAGTTGAGTGATTTCCATAGGGACCATCTGCCCCTCAAAACCTGAGATATTTATTACCTGGCCTATTTGAAAAAGTTAACCGATCCCTATAAGTTGTCAGAGATAATTTCTGATAAATAATCTCTGCTTTTGCAGCCTGTTGGGTGGGAATGACTCAAGAGGAACTCTCTTCCTTTGTTTTTAGTGTTTGAGTGGCTCAGACTGAGAAGCAAGATTGGATTGGGACTGGAACAATAGGGAGTTCATTCACCTCAGTACAGTGAGAAGCCGTTCCCAGCCTGAACGTAGGGTTCTTGATGTATTTTGAGTCCAACTGGAAATGTTGAGGTAGCATCCTTTAGCCTTTGGAAAGTTATGGATTGTGGAATGTATCAGTCTCTAGACTACAAAGCCATATGCTTTAAGCTCTTTCTGTGGATAAAATACATATGCCATGCACATGCAATCTTTCCTAATTTATAATTTTTATTTTCAAAAGAAATACATGAATTTATTTGTTATGACTATTTGAACAGTAAAGGTAAGGCTAATGACGAAGGGTGATATTTCAAATACCTAACGGCAGTTTTGCATGTGATCTGACCACTCACATGGATGCCAGCTTTTTTTTTTTTTTTTTT
>NW_007258428.1:426882-514474 GCF_000164805.1 Carlito syrichta
AGTGGCTGGAACTACAGGCGTGCGCTACCACGCCCGGCTAATTTTTGATTTATTGTAGAGATGAGGTCTCGCCAAGTTGCCCAGGCAGGTCTCGAACCCGCGGGCTCAGGCAATCCACTCACCTCAGCCTCCCAAAGCGCGGGATTACAGGCTGAGCCACCGAGCCAGGCTGGATGCCAGCTTTAAACAAGTGCCCCCTAATGATCTGTTCCAGCACAGTGTGTACTCTGCTAATGGTCCCTTTGACTACCCGCCCCTGACACCCACCCATTGCATTCCCTTGCCATTGTTCTTGGGTTGACTTATAGCTTTCTTTAAGAAGGCACTTAGTGAATTTGGAGTATTTTGGAGATAGTTTTTATGTAAATAATATCATACTGTAAGTGGTTATTACAAACTTTTTTTGGTACATATTTTAGTACTAACATGAATAGAACTGCTTCGTTCCTTTTAGCTACTGTACGATACAATGCAATATAGATGTTCTTAAACATCTATAAGACATTTTTAATGACTACAGATGTTGTTATTAATAAAACACTAGTTCATTTAAAGTGCCTCTAAATTCTGTATCTGTTTTAGCATATGCAATCAAAAATCTAGCAGTTATCATGGGGATCTGAGAGGTATTCCATTAAAAACAGCAACAGAAATAAACAACAAAAAAGTGTGTATATTCACACTTGTGTCTGGGCATAAAACAAAGTCTTTGAAAGGATTTAAAAAATAAACCCAGAAACTGTTAATGTCACTGCCTTTATGGAATGAACTAGAGGCAAGGATAAGTAGGAGAAAATACTTCAGGAGACTTTGAATTTTGAAGCATGTAACTATACTATGTGTTTAAAATAATAAAATGAAATAATAGCAAAAGCAGAAGGAGGTGTCTTAGTGGTTGATGTTGGGATCCCCTGGTTAGGTCTGTGACCCCTAACAATTGTTCTCATATCAGACTAAATAATTGAGTACTTAAATTGCTATCAACAACCTCATGGGAGGGCTGGGGCTTTTCTGAAATAAACTGCAGATTGAAAATCTTTCTTGAAAAAACTAAACATAAAATATAGATCCACTAAATTACAATCATTTCACTGAAATTTAAACAAATAATCCTCAAGGGATCTAGCCTAGCAAACAGCAGCTGCTGCTCCTTGGGTCCCTCCCCTTCCCAGCTTGTGTTTGACCTGTGGGTCCCAGGGGTCATCTGCTCAGATCCACCTCCCCTAACCCTTCCGGTCTGTGAGTGGCAGGAGCTGGGGGAGCAGCTGTTCTGAGAGGCAATGGGCCCAGATGCCAAGGCTAGGACCTGAGGCCTCAGCCCCACCCCCCTCCCAAATAGCAGGGTTGAAGAAGAAGGAAAAATTCTCTCTCCCTTCACCTCTAGGGCCTATAAGGATGCCCAGAAAACCTCCTGGCTAGGATGGAGGAAGATTTTTTAATGTACTTCTTATCAAGGGGAATTTGTCCATACCAGCAGTTAGATTCCTATTTTTATTATTTTGTATAATAATAGCAAATCTTTATTGAACATTTACTGTGTGCCAGGAAGTTTACTGAAAGTGGATTGTTTAATTATCATTGCGATATATACTGACATTATACCCATTTTATAGATGAAGAAGATCAAAGTGGTTAAATAATTGATCACCCAGTTACCGAGGATCTAGTTAAGATCTGAAATCTAAAGCTAGTGCTTATAACCACCCTGTAATCATGAATCCTAAAGGCTGGCTCCTACATTTGGATGTTGGAATAAATACTCCTATACACCCAAGTAAGGAACAAGATGTCTCAGAAATCCTTCACTGGGATCTACTAAATGTAATTCTTAAGCTCTGAAATGATTGCTTTAAAGCAGTAGTAACCATTCCATCAGGACTTAAAATATGTTCAGGGTCTTCTGTGCATCAGGAACTGGAAAGTACAAAGAACTATAATAATATGAAGTATGTACTGAGCACTTACTTTGTTCCAGCCCATGGTCTAAGATCTACACTTAGCACATTTATTCATAATAATCCTGTGGGAAGAGATATATTATTTGTTCCATTTTACAGATAGGAAATTGAGGCCTAGAGAGATTCTGAATACTACAGATGGTGGGACTGGGATTCAAACTCAAGTCTCTTCTTACATATCATACCTTACATCATATTTTGTCTTATTATAACATATCAACATGACTTACTACTGGTAATATTAATGCTGACCACTTATTTAAGGCAGTATCTGCTAGGTTTCACCACTATTTTCCCCTTTCCATAGCCTATTCTTTGGAAATAAGTCACTTAATCCAACCCACACTCAAAGGAATGGGAATTAAATGCCACTTCCAAGTGGGGAGTATCTATATATCTAATCTGAAAATTTTCGTAAGAAAGATTTTTTTCCTTTCCCATATTTTAATGTATTCAAGAATTTATTTATATCTTTAAAGACTCAGGTATATTCATTTTTATACTTTGTGTTATAATCCAATATTTATTACTCCATTGCTTAAATTGCTCTGACTTGGGCCCCAAGCTCTTTCAGGTTGGCTCTTTGTTCCTTTGGCATGTCCGCATCCTTTTTGTTTTTTGAGTACTTCCAGACATTCTGGCACTATAAGATAATCAAACTTATCTTGTATTTTCTGTGTCCCATCCTTAGAATCAACCATTTTTTTTGAAAAGCCCTGTTTGCTTGTAATGAAGAATAGTTTTTAGAAACCAAGATCTGGACACTGGGTGTGCTCATTGTTAACTGGCATGTCATTGCTTCTAAGCCCTCTGGACAGAGGACAGTGGACAGAGCTAGGAAATACATGTATACATATTATCCAGTATATGCACACAGCTATAATCATTTCTGTGTCTAACTGCATATAAATTTATATGTTTATACATTAGTATAAGTTTATACTAATGTCTCATGCTAATTCAGCACCACAGATTTAATTCTAGTTTTCCTTCTTTGCTTATTTGCAAGCTTCTTTCTCAAACAGTGAGAAATCTGGCTCCCATTAGTTATCATTTATTTACGTATTTATTCAGACATACTGTATGTGTAGCTCCCGAATAGTTAGCCCATGCCCCGAGAGAAACATATTATCAACTAGAGTGCAACAATTGTATACAGTTCTTTTAGTCGTTGACCTTACAGTTTTCAGTCAAACACTATTTCTTAATAGCTACTTGGGCCAACAATATGCTCTTTTAAAGGGTGAGTGCGCTAAACTGGGAAGCAGGTAAATTGCGTTTGACATTAGTGTTGTTCACAGATATTTTCAGTTCTCTTCTTTTGGACACATGGGAGATTTGACCTTATTTGCCCTCACCAGGTTAAATAAGAACATGTTACTTGCTTTGTCCAGTGAAATGCAAGAGAAGGTAACACACATTGCTTTCAGGAAGAAGGATTTGATTACTTGGTGTGAGATTCTTCAGACTTCTCTTGTCTTGGTAATTATTGAAGCATAAATTGCTATAAAAGTTTGAGTTGACTCACTGCATAAAAGACAGCAGCCTGGAAAAACTATCTAGACTAAAATTTAGGTGATAATTAAACATTACTGCTTTAAGCTCCTGAGATTTTGGAATTGTTTGTTACTGCAGGGTGACTATGATCTTGCCTGATACATAAATAAATATAACAATTAAGAGTAATAAAATATAAAAAAGTAAAATCCAGTATGTCTTATGAAGAAACTTCATAGTATAGATAAATGCTACGAATAATGGTTAATGGTTCTTAAAGTTATCTGTGTTCACAAATCCATTTGGAGATCTGATGAACACCATCAACTATCTTTCTCCCCAAATACAGAAAACCACATATACCCAGTATTTCACATTCTATTTCCCCTGGCTGCATGAACTCTCTGAAACCTGCCTAGATCACATGGCCCATCTCAAGTAAGCAACTGATATTCATATTCACTGACAAATGGCATGTGGCAATGTAGGCTCAGTATTCAGAGCTATTAAAGTTTATGTTGATCTATGTAGGTGGAGAGCTTCTTGGAGGAGGTGCTGTTCAGGTTGAGCCATAAAGCAAAAGCAAAAGAGAGTAAGATTTCAAGTAGAGGTTATCTAGGCAGGAAGTGATAGAAAAGTTCTTTAAACTCAGGGAAAACTTACTCCATATCCCACCATGTATAATTCTATAAATGGGAATACTAACATTACTGAATCTCTCTTCATTGTTTTAGGGAGGCAAGATGGAAACCTAACCATGCCTGGATATGTTGAGCAGGGCTTTAACGACCCTGAAAGTGGTTGCAAACTCTGATGCCCTTAGTGCCTACCAGGTTAAATCAGTGAGTGCTGTGAGCCAGTTGAGAGACAATGGGGGTGGAGCGGATTGTGGAGAGCATGTGGCCCATCTCAAATGGACAGCTGCTATTCATCTTCACTCACAGGTGCCATGTGGAAATGGGAGTTCAGTAGTCTATACTTCCAAATTTTCAGGGAAAAATGTAAATCTTTTTTTTTTAAATGAGATATTCTGATTTTTTTTTTCTGAGTTGGAGTCTCATTCTGTCACCCAGACTGGAGTGCAGTGGCACGCTCCCGGCCACCGCAGCCTCGACCTGATGGGCTCCGGTGATCCTTCCGCTTCAGCCTTCCAAGTAGCTGGAACTACAGGCGTGCGCTACCACGCTCGGCTAATTTTTTGACTTATTGTAGCGATGAGGTCTCATTAAGTTGCCCAGGCAGGTCTCGAACTCATGGGCTCAGCCAATCCACGCACCTCGGCCTCCTAAAGTGCTGGGATTACAGGCTGAGCCACCGAGCGCGGCCGATATTCTGATTTAAAACACAGACAAAACCAGAACAGGTGGCAACCAGAGCTACCATGTATAATTCGGTAAGTTGTATTTTGGTTGAGGCCCCTAGGATAGGTCTACCCAGAGGAAGGGATGTTTTTTTCATTTCATACATAGGTGCATGTAGGGCAGCAGAAGCCCTGATTAGGACGCATTAGCCTGCAGTCCCTTAATTTGAAGCCTCTGGATTGGGAGCAGCTTGTTTTCTCTGTTCTCAGCAGGCCTCTCTCCTAGCTCCTGTGAACTATACTTGGTTCAAGACAATCAGTCTTTTCACCTATGTGTGAAGTCCTGGCTTGTCTATGGCTGACATTCAGGTCCATGTGAGCTTTAGAAAGGGGTTGGTGGTCAATTTGAATTCTGGCTGCTGGGTACTTCTAAACAGGTGCTATCTACCTGTTTTGTGTGAATTACATCATTACTTTATTTTCCAGGAGGTCATGCATATCTAATCACGTGATTCTTGTCAATCCAAAGGATGGAATAAAAACAAAAGCAGGATAAAATTATGCATTATGAACACTTTCTGCACTGCACACATAATACTAGTGATTTGGAGAGTAGAAAGTGCTAAGCTATCATTAGGGGTGCGAACATATTTCCCTGGTATGATTTCATATACCAGTTATTCATTCCACGAACCACTCCTTGATGTAGTTTTCTGTTTTTATTTCATTCTCTTGGATTGTACAGCTTCCAGGGCAACAAAA
Source organism: Carlito syrichta (assembly GCF_000164805.1). Classification (NCBI taxonomy): domain Eukaryota; kingdom Metazoa; phylum Chordata; class Mammalia; order Primates; family Tarsiidae; genus Carlito; species Carlito syrichta. Next base: position 432,400 of record NW_007258428.1, read on the forward strand.
ATGAATAGAAAAGTGTTTGGGGTTTCCTAAACCAACAAGCTTGCGTTTTCCCTGAAGGATCTCTGAGGGATGTAATCAAACCAATTGTTCTGAGAGAATGTGTTGAGAGTAAACCCAAAGCACACTCTGGCCCATGGAAAAGCGGAAGGAATTCTCTGGCCTGAAGGGTGTGATTGTGATTGTAGATCTGCCTCATGGCTTGGTAGGGCCTCATGTCTTCACCTGAGGCAGGAGGTTTCAGCTGGCTTCTAGCTGGTCATGATAGACCAAACAAAGCTCTGCTGAGTAGAGATAGGGCCAATGGCTGAGAAATATTTCAGGCATTCCAAGAATGCACACACCACTGTCTGTTGTTTCCATAGAATTCAGAGAAGAGAATTGTGAAGGAGTAATTCTCCTATTTAAAGGAAAAAAAAAGTTCTTTTCTAATACATTTATTGGTAACTTTTTTCTTGTCTTTATTTCTTCTTCTTTTTCTTTTTGATTATTTTCTTTCGCTGCTATTTGCTTCTGCCTTTGCAGTTCCAATACTCTTCTTTTCCCTTTCCTCGTGGTTCAGTTTGAGTTTTGATGTGTCTCAAAGGGGCAAATCTCCAAAAAAGAAAATGAAAGGAAAGAAAAATAAAACAATTAGAAATCTTAGTGAGCCTCTTTAGCGTCTGCTCCCTCCCCATCCCCCACTTTCTGCCTTGTTATATAACCAGGAAAAGAGAGAGAAAATTTGTGTACACTGTTCATTGCTATTAGAAAGTCTGCTCTGTGGCATGTATGTGGGAGGCGTTCAAAGATTTGTGTAGAGAGCCAGTGTCCGGTATTTAGTGGACATTCAATAATTTAATGGTTCTCAACTTTGTGTGTTGGAAGTTCTCTGAAGATCCTGATTCATTAAGTCCTGGATAGATCTCTGTATGTTTTTAAATGTTCAAAGACAATTCTGATGTGTATCCAAGGAAGAAAATGTATGTTTGTTAGCTGGAAAGATAACTGTGTGTAGGAAGGAGTAAAAGTGCAACTAGACTAAGAAACAATTGTTTTAGAGTTAAAATGATAATTCTTTATATCACAATGTGAACCTGAATTGAGAGAATTTTCCTCCCACTTGCATGTTATCAAGTTTGGTTGTGCTAGAGTTCAAGGTGTTCTACTAGGCTTGGAGAATGATTAGTAGGGTGGATTGCAGGTGGGTGGATGCTATACCACCTTATTTATTCATTTAATAAATATGTGTTGTAATTCCCTTGAGCATCTATAGAAAACACCCCCACGTACTGTGATGGTTAATTTTATGTGTCAACTTAACTGGGTTGAGGGATGCTCATGTAGCTGGCAAAACATTATTTTGGGATGTGTCTGTGAGGGTGTATTAGGAAGTAATTAACTTTTGAATAAGTAGACTCAGTGAAAATCCTCCCTCACCAGTGTAATTGGCACCATCCAATCTGTTGAGGAAATAGATAGAGCAAAAATGCAGAAGAACAGTGACTTCTCTCTGGATTTTTGAGCTGGGATGTTTATCTTCTCCTACCCTCGGACACTGGAACTCCTGGTTCTCAGGTCTTTGGACTCTGGTACTTACATAATGGCCCTTCCTACCCCTCATTTTTCCTGTACCCGGTTCCCAGATTTTTGGCTACAACATTACTCATAGAAAATCAATATATGTATGTTAATAGCAGATAAAGTAGACTTAAAAACAGGAAATATTGCCAGACATAAGAGAAACATTTTATAATAACAGAGCCAATATATCAAGAAGACATAGCAATTCTAAATATATATGCATCTAATCATAGTGCATCAAACTTCTTGCAATAAAAATGAACAGAATTAAGGGTAAAAATAGATCGATTCACAATCAGAGTTGGAGATCTCAACATTCCTTTTTTAATAACTGATAGAAAAGTAGACCAAAAATAATCAGAAAGGTATGGATGATTTAAACAATACTATCAGTCAATATGACCTGATAGACATTTATAAAAATCTTATACTATCTCCTGGGCCATGAAACAAACATTTTTTTTTTAATGGATACTTTTAAATTTAAATTGCATTTAAATCACAATGCAGTAATCACTTCTCCAATGATGGAATTTATGTTGTCTCTAATTTTTTACTTTTTTTTTTTTTTTTTAGCTTCACACTTGGTCTTGAAGATTCAACTTTCAATGTTAGTACATACAGATTTATCTCATTCCTTTTAACAGCTCTCAATATTTCATATATGGTAGATGTAACTATTCCCTATTGATAGGAAATTAGTTTGTTTCCATTAAATTTTTTTTAATTTTAGGTTTTTGGGGTATACATGCGTGTTTGCTATATGAACATATTGTGTACTGGTGGGAATTGAGTCTCATTGTGCCCTGTAGGTAGTTTTTGAACTCTAGCCCCTCCCTCCTCCTTTTTGGTCCTCGGTATCTATTTCCATCTTTGTGACCATTAGCTCCCACATGTGAGTAAGGACATGTGGTGTTTGGTTTTCTGTTTCTGAGTCAGTTTGCTTAGGATGATGATCTCCAGTTTCATCCATGTAGCTGCAAAGTACACGATTTCATTCTGTTTTTATGATTGCATAGTATTCCATGGTGTATATATACCACATTTTTATTATCCACTAATCAGTTGATGGGTATTGAGGCTGATTCTACATCTTTGCAACTGTGAATTGTGCCACGATGTACATGCAAGTACAGGTGTCTTTTAATACCACTGTATCTTAGGGTAGATACCTAGTAATAGGATTGCTAGATCAAATGGTAGATCTACTTTATTTCTTTGGTATTCTCCATAATGCTTTCCATAGAGGTTGTACTAATTTATACTCCCTCAACAGTGTGCAAGTGCTTCCTTTCTCCACATCTGTGTCAGCATCTATTATTCTTTGATTTTTTAATAGTGGTCATTCTGGCTGGTGTAAGTTGGTATCTCATTGTGTTTTTAGTTTGCATTTCTCTGATTATGAGTGATGTTGAACATTTTTTCATATGTCTGTTGACCATTTGTGTATCTTCTTTTGAGAGATGTCTGTTCATGTGGCTTACCCACTTTTTAATGGGGTTATTTGCTTTTTTTCTTGCTGATTTGTTCGAGTTCTTTGTCGATTTTAGATATTAGTCCTTTATCCAATGTGTAGTTTGAGAATATCTTTTCCCATTCTTTAGTTGCCTATTTGCTTTGTTGATTATTTCTTTTGCTGTGCAAAGAAATCAAACTATCTCTCTATAGGCTAACAAGTGCAAGTTTTTAAAAATTTTAATTAAGTCCCACTTATTTATTTTTATTTTAGTTGCATTTGCTTTTGGGGTTTTAGTCATAGATTCTTTGCCTGGGCCAATGTCCATAAGAGTTTTTCCTAGGTTTTCTTCTAGGAAAAGAAAGAGTTTTTCTAGGTTTTCTAGGTTTCATAAGAGTTTTTCTAGGTTTTCTTCTTTTGTGGTTTCCAGTTTGACTTTTAATTCTCTGTTTATTTTTTTTTTAAGTCCTCAACCCATCTTGAGTTAATTCTTTATATGAGGAGAGCTAGGGATCAAGTTTCATTTTTCTGCATATAACTATCCAATTTTCTAAGCACCATTTATTAAATAAGATGTCCTTGCCCTCGTGTATGTTTTTGTCTGCTTTGTCAAAGATCAGTTGGTTGTAGGGATTTGGGTTTATTTCTGGATTCTTTATTCTGTTCCATTTGTCTGTGTCTGCTCTTATATCAGTACCATGCTGTTTTTGGTTACTACAGTCTTGTAGTATGATTTGAAGTTAGGTAATGTGATATCTTGAGCTTTGTTCTTTTTGATTAGGATTACTTTGGCTATTCTGGCTCTTTTTCGAAGTTCCATATGAATTTAGGGATTGTTTTTTCTAATTCTGTGAAAAATGATGTTGGTAGTTTGATAGGGATTGCATTGAATCTGTAAATTACTTTGGGTAATACGGTCATTTTAATAATGTTGATTCTTCCAATTTATGAACATGGGATGTTTCTCCATTTGTTTGTGTCCTCTGCAATTTCTTTCGTCAGAGTTCTGTAGTTCTCCTTGTAGAGATATTTCACCTCTTTGGTTAAATATATTCCAAGGTATTTTAGCTTTTTGACTGCTGTCATAAATGGAATTGAGTTCTTGATTTGATTCTCAGTTTGGTTACTATTTGTGTATAGCAGTGCTACTGATTTGTGTGTGTTGATTTTGTATCCTGAGACTATACCAAATTCGTTTACCAAGTCCAGAAGTCTTTTGGAGGAGTCTTTAGGGTTCTCTAGGTATAAGATCATATTGTTAGCCTATAAAGATAATTTGATTTCTTTTTTTCCAATTTGGATACTCTTCATTTCTTTTTCTTGCCAATTTATCTGGCTAGGTCTTCCAGTACTATGTTGAACAGTAGTGATGGAAGTCAGCCTTCTTGCCTTTTTCCAGTTCTATGGGCAAATGTGTTCAACTTTTCTCCATTCAGGATAACACTGACTGTGGGTTTGTCATCTATAGCTTTTATTATTTTGAGGACTATTTCCTCTATGTCTAATTTGCTGACAGTGTTTATCATGAAGGATGCTGGATTTTATCAAATGCTTTTTCTGCATCTATTGAAATGATCATATAATTTTTGTTTTTAATTCTGTTTATGTAGTGGATCACAGTTATTGACTTGCATGTGTTGAGCCACCCGTGCATCCCTGGGATAAAACCCATTTGGTTGTGGTGTAATATATATATATATATATATACATGCTGTTGAATTTGATTTGCTATTATTTTGTTGAGGATTTTTGCATCTTTGTTCATATGGAATATTGGTCTATAGTTTTCTTTCTGTGTTGTGTCTTTTCCTAGCTTTGGTTCCAGAGTGATACTGGCCTCATGGAGTGAGTTAGGGAGGATTCCTTCTTCCTAAGTATTATGGAATAACTTCAGTAAAATTTGTAACAGTTCTTTGGTTGAAGGTCTAGCAAAATTCAGCTGTGAGTCCATTAGGTCCTGGACTTTTGTTGTTGTTGAGAGACTTCTAATTACCATTTCAATCTTGCTATTTGTTATTGGTCTGTTTAGGGTTTCTATTTAGTCCTGATTCAAGGTTGGCAGGTTGTATGTTTCCAAGAATTTATCCATTTCCTCTAGATTATCTAGTTTGTTTGCATAGAGGTGTCTATAATAATCTTGGATGATCTTTTGATTTTCCATCATATCAGTTGTAATGTCTCCTTTTTTATTTCTGATTGAGCTAATTTGAGTTCTCTCTCTCTGTTTCTTAATTAATCTAGCTAGTGGTCTATCAATTTTGTTTATCTTTTCAAAGAACCAACTTTTTGCTTCATTGATCCCTTGTATTATTTTAAATTTCAAGTTAATTTAGTTCTTCTCCAATCTTCATTATTTATTTTCTTCTGCTAGCTTTGAGTGTGTTTTTTTTTTAATGTTTTTCTAGCTCTTTGAGGTATGATGTTAGGTTGCCAATATGAGATCTTTCAGTCTTATGAATGTAGGCTCTAAGCACTACACATTTTCCTCTGAGCACAACTTTGGTAACATCCCAGAGGTTTTGATAATTTGTTTCATTGTTGTCTTTCATTTGAAGGAATTTTTAAAATTTCCATTTTAATTTCATTGTTGACACAAGGATTATTCAGGAGCAAATTATTTAACTTCCATATTTTTGGTTGGCTTTGTGTGTTCTTCTTGGAGTTAATTTCTAGTTTTATTCCACTGTGGTCTGAGAAGGTGTTTGATATAATTTCAATTTTTAAATTGTATTGAGACTTGGTTTGTGGCCTATCATACAATCTATCTTGGAGAATGTTCTAAGTCCTCATGAGAAAAATGTATATTCTGTAGTTTTGGGATGCAATTTTCTGTAGATGTCTGTTAGTTTCAGCTCTTCTAGAGTCCTGTTTAACTCCAGTATTTCTTTGTTGACTTTCTGTCTTGATGATCTGTCTATTGCTGTCAGTGGAGTGCTGAATTCCCCCACCATTATTGTATTTCTATCTATCTCTTTTGTTTGTTTGTTTTAGGTCTAGTCGAATTTGTTTATAAAGCTGGGGACACTGGTGTTAGGCACATACATACTTAAAATTGTTATGTCTTCCCACTGAATTGTTCCCTTTATCATTATATGATAGTGTTCTTTGTCTTTTTTTATTGTTATTAATTTAAAGTCATTTTATCTGATATGAGAATGGCTACTCCTGCTCATTTTGTTTGCATTTGCATGGAATATTTTTCCCCACCCCTTTACCTGGAGTCCATAGGAGACTTTGTGAGTTAAGTGGGTCTCTTGAAGGCAGCAGATATTTGACTTAAAAAAAAAATCCATTCTGCCAGTCTATATCTTTTTTAGCGTGGCATTGAGACCATTTATATTTAGAGTTAATAATGATATGTAAAGTACTATTCTATTCATCATACTGGTTGTTATCTGTTTGCTTTATTTATGTACTTATTTTCTCTATTATGCTGGTGTTTTATAAGGCCTGTAAACTTTATGCTTTCTGGCATCTTGCTACTGATGTATTTTGATCTTTTATTTCAGTATGTTGAACTCCTTTGAGCATTTTCTATAGTGCCAATCTAGTGGTGACAAATTCTCTTGGCACTTGCTTGCCTGCAAAGGACTTCATTTCTCCTTCATTTATGAAACTTAGTTTTGTTAAATACAAAATCCTTGGTTGACAGTTATTCTGTTTGAGGAGATTGAAATTGTGGCTCCAATCCCTTCTGGCTTGTAGGGGTTCTTCTGAGAAGTCTGCAGGAAAGTTATCCTCTACTTCCTTCAAATAGGTTTTCCAAACCTGCTATTTTCTCTTATTCTTCAGGATTCTTAGGTTTGGGCATTTTATAATTGTACATTTCTTGAAGACTTTATTCTGTTCTCTTGACTCTTTTTTCTTTATTATTGTCTGTTTGGGGTTAATTCAAAAGCTTTGATTTCAAGTTCTGAGATGTTCTGCTTGTTCTAGTCTACTGTTAAAGCTTTCCACAGCATTTTGTACTTCCCCAAATGCTTCTTTCATTTCCAGAATTTCATTTTTTGTTTGTTTATTTTTGATATCTGTCTCTTTGGAGAATTTTTCATTCATGTCTTGAATAGTTTTTTTTTCTTAATTTCATTATGCTGGTTTTCAATTTTCTCCTGAAGTTCATTGATCAATTTTATAATCAACCTATTAAAGTCTGTATCTGAAATTTCAAAAATTTCATTTTGGTTAGGGTTCATTGATGAAGAGTTGGTGTGGTCTCTGAGGATACTGGAGATTTCTGTTTTTTAATATTATGAGAATTATTTTTCCAGTTTCTTCTCATTTGAGGGCAGATAATTTTTTCTTATTTGAGGTTGGCATGGAGTTGATGTAGGCGCTATAGGTTCCTTTGGTTATATATATCCTTGGTGTGGTGAGTTTCTCAATTGCTACCTGTGGCAGTCCTGTGCTGTGTACCTGCATTGGTTCAGTGTCCTGAGTGACCGGAGTAGCTTGGAAAGTGTTGTTAGCTGGGGTTTGGGATCAGGCCTTTCTCAAAGCTCAGGTATGGTATCTGATTTGGTGGGTTGTGCTCTTGACCTCTGACCAAAAGATGGTGCTTATGGAACAAAGCCAACTGAAATTATGTCTGTAGAGTTTATTTTTGGTGTGTGTTACTGCAAGGAAATACCCAGTCAGCCTAGGCAGGGGATGGGGCTCTGAAGATTTCCCAAGTTCTCTGTCTGTTTCAAGCCTTCAGGGGTAGTACAGGGGAAAGAAGCTGTTGTACCCTACAGGTGTGTACTCTTAGCTACTCCACTGGGGACTAGGGGCAAGTCCCAGGCCACTGAGGTAACTGTTGCTCAGAGCAGGCACAGAAGAGTTCACAAAGGGAGTGAGAGTCTGCTATGGCTACATGTCCCACCCACCTCTCACCTTGGCCTCAGGCAATCTGCTATCTGAATGTCAAGATAAGTCAGCCTCTGTGTTCTCAGGCAACCCACCCAACCAGGAACTGTCTGCAGCCACTGAGTTTGCCCTTGGGGTTCATTCCTTCCCAAGCTAGTTGGAAAGCAGCTGCTCCATCCTGCATAAGTTGAGTTCCTGGGACATTGTGGTTGTCACTGCTCAAGATTTTTTCCAGGCAGAGCCTTGCTGTGGGAAAGGCAGTTTCTTGAAAGGGACTGGGGTCCCACAGGCTCAGGAACCCCTACAGCTTCACAGCAGGAGCATAGAACTCCTGAATACCCTTCATCCATCTTCCCCACTGCATCCAAAGGCTATGGTGGACTGTGGTGGTGCAGGCAGGAGTCCCACCAGTTCCTGCCCAGGTTGGTGGATTTTTTTTTCTTTTTCTTTTCTCTAAGTAGTTATTATCACTCCTTTGGAGACTTGTGGGATATATTTCTGGATCTATTCCTCTCTGGGTGCTGAGGATACTCTATTTTGGTTTACTCTGTAGAAGAAACTCACTCTATGTGGGGGTCCTGCTCCCGCCAGGTGTGGGATTTCCTGAAGGAGAGATGAATAGGCAAAAGAAGGAACTTACAATGAAATAATAATATACTTGGACACCTGCTTGCAGGCCAGAAGCCTGCAGGACAGATGACATTTAATATTAGTTAACAGAAAGCTTTTATACCATTCGTAAAGGGGAAAGACAAAGAAAATTCCTTCACGTACATATTCTTTAAAAGTTACCACCATCTAGAGGTCTAGAAGCAACAAACAAGCCAAGAACACTATCTGCTTTTAGTCAATAAGTCTTTTTCATAAAGCCAAAAATGATAGTTTTTGTCCAAAGTCCCAAATTACAGTACTTGAAATGTCTCAAGAAAGTTTCTAAGTGCACATTTCTCCATGTATCAGGAGTTTTCTTTCTGGGGCTTCTATGACCTTCAAAGCTTCGTAATCCCCTCTTGTCCAGGTGTCTTCGTTACTTTTCTCTTATCCTGCAGTGTTTATTTCTAAAGAAAACTCAAAAGAAGCTTTTAGTGATGTTTCCCAGGCTCCCAAGTTTGCTTTCTGTCTTTAATTAATTTATCATAAAAGTATTCAATTAGTATATTATGAATTCAGTGAAAGCCTACTCTATAAACATTAACTTAGAATTTTAACTATTGAATTAAGTAAAAACCTTAACGATTAATGTTAATCCTAAATCTGTGAAAACAGTGTTATAAATCACCTACATAACTCCTAGATAAGTGTTAGAAATTATAATGAATTCATAATGAACTTACTATAAACTTGTGCTTCTAAAAAATCTTATGTCTAAACACTAAACTACATAATTCTAAATCAAATAAGGAATGAATATACTTATATCATTTTTTACTCAATCAATATCTCATAACTTATAACCAAGAGAAAGAAAGCATTCTTGATGTGCTTCAGAGTTTAACCCTTGCATATGTTAGAAAAGGCCAAACCGCATAGTGGGAAACGGAAAAATGAACCATGACATTTCCAGGTTAGCTGTGAGTACTTTACATAAACATGCCATTTTCTTCTTCCACAACTGCACAGAATTCTTCTGCCATACCAACAACAAAGATGGAAGACAGAAGGGCCTCAGCTGCCTGGGCTCGCTTTGTGGCTGGGGGTCCTCAGCGCACCTGGACTTTGTCAATCAGGCAGGCCTCCAAGGCTGGCTCCCAACAACTCTAGCTGCTTCATGTTGGTTATCTTAATCTTATCTCTGACATTTATAAAATTATTCTAATCAACAGACATAGTTTATAGATTTTTATCAAGGACACAAAAGATGATCCAAGATAGACCAAATTCTGAACCATGAAACAAGTGCCTCAAAATTTTAAGCATTGAAATCATAAAAGCTGGGCATGGTGGCTCACACCTATAATCCCAGCACTTTGGGAGACCGAGGTGAGAGAATTGCCTGAGTCCATGGGTTCAAGACCAGCCTAGACAACTTGGTGAGGCCTCACGCCTACAATAAGTCCAAAAATTAGCTGGGTGTGGTGGTGCATGCCTGTAGTTCCAGCTACTTGGAAGACCAAGGCAGAAAGATCACCTGAGCCCAGCAGGTCAAGACTGTGGTGACCAGGAGCATGCCACTGCCCTCCAGCCTGGGTGACAGAGTGAGACTCTGACTCAGAAAAAAAAGAAATCATACAAAATATGTAATCTGACTATGATATAATTAAATCAGGAGTCAGTAATGGAAATATATCTACAATTCCCCAAATACTTGGAAATTAAGCAACACACTATTATATAAGCCATGATTCAAAGAAGAATTTATAAAAATTAGAAAACATTTTGAATTAAATTATAATGAAGATACAAATACCAAAATTCTTAGGGGTCAGCTAAAGTTGTGCTGAGAGAAAATTGTATCTTTAAATGCTTATATTAGAAAAAAAGAAACACCTAAAATAAATTATGTAAGTGCCTACCTTAAGAAATTAGGGACAATAGAGCAAATAAGGCTAAAGTAACCAAAAAACACTTTTTTTTCAAGTTAAAAACAATAGATAAAGATCAAGCCCAAAATTTGATTATTTATTTTAACAAATGTAAACAATATTGATAAATTTCAAATAATACTGATCAAGAAGCAAGAGATAAAATACAAAAACTAGCATTAATAATGAAATAAGCTATCATCACAGATCCTTTATGCCACCAAATTTTATAACATAAATAAAATGAACAAATTTCTTTCAAAAATATAATTTATCAAAATTGATTGAAAAAAGAAATAAATTACCTGGATAGCTTTAAATATTCATTTAAAATTAAAGTCATAATTAAATGCCTTTTAACAAAGAAAATTATCTGCAACAACTTTGACGGTAAATTGTATTACATATTGAAGGAAGAAATAATTCTAATCTCATAGAAACTCATTTAAAAAATAGAGAAGGAAGGACTTTTAAACTTATTTTATAAAACCAGCATACTAAAATCTGGCAAGGACATTACAAGAAAAGAAAACTGCAAGTCTTCATCTCACTAAATAGACTAAAATACTTAATGTAACATTAGCAATGAGTATAGCAACATATGAAATGCATAGTACATCACAACCAAGTGAGTTTAATTTCAGGAATGCAAGACTGTTTTAACATCCAAAACCCAAGGTAATCCACCATATTTATAGAGTAAAAGAAAAAAATCATATGGTGATCTTAAGAGATGCAGAAAAAGCATTTGACAAAATCTAACACACATTTATGATTATGAAAAAGAAAGAAGAACCTCTGAGAAAATTAGGAATAAAAAATAATATCCTCAATCTAATATTGTATAGGGATCACTGAAAAAGATGCCATCATTTTTAATGGTGAAATATTGAAAACATTGATGCTAAGATTGATAACAGGTATATATTTCTACTCTAAATTATTTCTCTTTAATATTGCACCAGAATTTAATGCAATAAAACATTGAAAATGATTAATAAATACTATTCACTATGATATGACTGCATATATAAAAGAATCCTTAAAAATGACTAGATATGTTAATTTAGCAAGGTCTCAGTATAAAGAGTCAGTACATAAATCAGTTGTATATTTATATATTAGCAACAAACAATTACATAGAAGTATAAAAATATCACTCATAATACATAAAAAACAATAAATATTTAGAAATAAATTTGACAAAAGATATAAAAAGACCTCTATGCTGCAATTTGTAAAATACTGTTGAGGAAAAAGCAGACCTAAATAAATATGGTTTTATTATACTCATATGTTAGAAGATTCAATATTGTTTTTGTTTTTTTTTTTTTTTGAGTTGGAGTCTCACTCTGTCGCCCAGACTGGAGTGCAGTGGCTGCTCCCGGCCACCGCAGCCTTGACCTGCTGGGCTCTGGCGATCCTTCCGCCTCAGCCTTCCAAGTAACCAGAATTACAGGCACGCGCTACCACGCCCAGCTGATTTTTTGATTTATTGTAGAGATGAGGTCTCGCTGCCCAGGTGGGTCTTGAACCCGCGCGCTCAGGCAATCCACTCACCTCAGCCTCCCAAAGGCGCGGGATTACAGGCTGAGCCACCGAGCCCGGCTGAAGATTCAATATTGTAAAGATGTTAAATTTCACCAAAACTGATTTACAGATTTAGTGTAATTCCAATCAAAATTCCATCCGATTTTTTTTGTAGAAAAAGACAAGCTACTACTAAAATTTACACAGAAAGATAAAGAACCTAAAATAAACAAAACAATATTGGAAAAGAACAAAGTTGGAAGACTTACACTACCTGATTTGAAGACTTACTATAAAGCTATAGTAATCAAGGTAGTGTAGTAGCGATGTAAGAATAAACATATGGATCAATGAAACAAAAAAAAGTTTAGAAAAAGATCCACACATATACAGTCAATTGGTTTAATTTTTTTTTTTTTTAGGAGATAGGGTATCACTACATTGTCCAGGTTAGAGTCCAGTGGTTATTCACAGGTACGGTCAGAGTATAATACAGCCATGAACTCTTGACCTTAAGCTATTCTCCTACCTCAGTCTCCCGAGAAGCTGGGAATGCAGATATATATATAGTCAATGGATTTCTGAAGAAAACAATTCAATGGGAAAAGGAAAATCTTTTCTGTAAATGATGCTGGATACTGCATATTTGTATGGGGGAACCGAACTTCAACTCATATCTTACAATACACACAATAGTTAACTGGAAATAGATTACAGACCAAAATGTACAAGCCAAAACTATGAAGCCTTTAGATGAAAAAATAGCTGAATATCTTTGTGACTAATCATAAAGATTTTTTTAAAAGATGGAATGCAAAAACCATAAAAGAAAGAATAAATGTGATTTAATCAAAATTAAAAATTTCTACTCATCAATAGTCACCATTACAGAAATGAAAAGCTATACCACAGAATAAGAAAAATACAATATTTCTCACACCATACTCTCTCTATATATCCACAGAAGCTGATATGAAGAACACAAAAAGAACATGTACAATAAATAACAGAAAAAGAAATAATCCAAAATAAAATAGGCAAGAGAATTAGTTCACAAAAGAGGATCTATTAATGACCATTAAGTATATGAATTGGTGCTCAATATTGTAAATTTGCTGGGAAATGCAAATTAGAACCATAGTAAGAAATTACTATATACTCACTAAAATCTATATAATTAAAAAGTATGTTAGAGGATGCAGAGCAACTGGTTGATTAGGTATTTCTGATGGTGGTATAAAATTATACAATCACTTCAGGAAACTGGTAGTTGCTTGTGCTTAAACACACATCAACCCCTATAATCCAGCAACTCAACTTCTACCTATTTACCTGAAAGAAATTGAAGCATGTTTCTACAAAATGACTTGTGAAAGAATGCTCATTGTTGCTTTATTCATAATAGTTAAAACTCCAAAGCAACCTAAATATCCATCAACAAGGAAAAAGATAAACCAATTGGTAAATATATGCAATGAAATAGTGTACAACAAAGAAGGAACAAATTACTCATTTACAAAACAACATGGGCAAATCTCAGAACATTATGATGAATGAATCAATCTAGACAAAATATGTTATACAGTATAATTCCATTTATATGAAGCTAAAGGCGAGGTAGAACTAATTTATGAGGATAGAAATCAGAATAGTGATTGCCTCCAGTGGGAAGAGGGGTAAAACGGGATAAGGACACAGGGATTTTTTAGGGTGATGGTAGCACTCTATGTCTTGACTGAGGTCTTGCTTACATGATTATACACATTTGCTAATATTCATGGAAATGTACACTTCGAATCCATGCACTTACAGTATGTAATTGCATCTAAGAAAGTAATGTATGGATAGCCATTGTGTGTTAGACACTGTGCTAGGCCCTGAGGATAGGAGGGTTAGCAAACACAGCTGTAGTCACTGCCCTCATGGAGCTTAGAGACAAGAGGAGGGAAAACACATCAGTGAAAAACTCATGCACTTGAAAATTTTAAAATATAGTTGAGGAAGAAGTTTAAGCAGGAAGATGAGTATAGCAGGTAATCATTGTGCCACAATGATTTATGTAGCTTTATATTATAGTTCTCCCCCATCTAGGCAGGTAGGAAGCTCCATCTCCATCTACACTGGGGCTGGTTTCTGCTTTTTGGTCACTCTAGACCCAGGGCGCTCTGTTGGTATATAGACAGTGCAATGAAGGCCTCCAGGTTCCAAGCTCTCATGGTCGTCATTGACCTTGGTCTCTTTGTCTGATGCAACAGTGTCCTTGAAGGCCAGAGACGCTGTTTCAGTTTCATAAGGAATTCTCTAGAAACGTTGTGCAGTCATTCTTTAGAGATTTTTTCCATCTCTTCAGGGTGCTGTCTAGGAGCAAACAGGTTTCCATTGCTTCTAGAATTTCTTACTTGCTCTTGTTCTCCTCCTTCATTCTCCTCACTGAATACCTAGCAAAATCTCTTCAGAGGGCTTAAATTGACAAGATGTTTTTGCTTTCTGCCCTTCAGAACTTGGTAAGACAGAAAAAAACCAAAAGTCCAAGGTATGGTCCTGAAATATGAAAAATAAACATATAGGTACATTTTTCAAAATTATTTTTTAAAGATGTAGGGTACAATTCAGGGTTAGGTATACAAATGTTTATTATGTGGGTATCCTTGTGGATGAGGTATGCCTCTCTCTCCCCTGGCAGATTCCCTCAACTGACAATCCCACTCCCCCCTCTTTTAGCAGTTTCCCACGACTGCCAATCCCTTTCTTATAGTATTATGATAATTGTTCAAGGTCCGCTTATGAGTGAGGGAGTATATGCCGTTCTTTGCTTCAGTGATAGATCACTGAGTATGATCGACTCTAAATCTATCCAAGTTGCTGCAAAGTTTGTACTTCTTTATGGCTGCATAATATTCCATTGTGTATATGTACCACATGTTAAAAAGTGTTTCAATAAATTAACCTGCCCAAGATTATATACTACAGCAAAATGGTTTGGCGAAGGAGGTCGGGGAGGAGTTGTTCTGAAGAACTGAGGATTGAATTAGATTTTTGGAAGTAGAGGTGTAATTAAGTAGGGAAGGCAGAGGGGTGAGAAAGGAATGCTTCAGGAAGTATGTGCAAAGGCTTTGTGGTACAAGGGAGCATGAATCTTCAAGGCCAGTGGAGCTATTGTGCAGTAAGCAATGATGAGACCAGAGAGGCAGGTGGTGGCCAGACTTAGAGAGGGCAAGATATCCATTCTCATCTCAACGGATTGGAAGCCATTGAAAGATTCTAATCTCCTTTTTTTCCCCTCCCCTTTTAAAATATGTTTAGCTCAAGTATTTACTAAAGGCTTGGCCAGTTCTCAATTTTACCTACTGTTGGGGCTGATTCTAAATGGATTAAAGAAGCCCCGACACCAGATCCCTGTTGGCCTTATCAATTCAGGAGGCTTACCATCATCAGAGATAGATGTGCCCACACAAATGGTTAAGGCACTCCAGCCCATTCTTACTCCTGCATATTTCAGTAACTGGGGATATATGATCATTTTCCTGTTTGATTCAAAGTAGTTAGGTGAAATGGCTGGAGAAATAAAAGTAATTTAGGTTATAAATGAGAATGCTAACCATATGATAGGTTGCTATAAAGGAAGACCAACATTAATGTGCTGTAATATGCAATTTGAACTTACAGAGGAGTGAATTATGCACTGCAATAATAAGGAAGCAAAAAAGTTATATGAGTACTTACTGTAGGAATAGCTATTTCCACAATGAGGTTTTTACAATCTGGGTGCATGTCTGTGCATAATTTCCATATGCTTCTCAGGTATCATATGTTATATCTAAAGACAGAAAGGGTTAGTGTCCAAAGGAGGAAAAATCTGCTATTAAACTCATTAATTTCAGAGTTCTGGTTGTAGAACGATTGTGAAAGACAGTTATTTCTTGGCTTGAATGTGGTCTTGTGCTGTAACTCTAAGTGTGAACTTGCAAAAATATTGAGTGCATCTGCTAAGGAAAGCAAGATGTAGAGTAAAACTTTATTTAAACTTATGTTGTCAGAAATAAGGAGGGGGAATCAATGAAGAAAGAAAGGGTCTTTCTTAAAATAGGAGCCGGATGTGGGAATAAAATGGGGGTGATGTAATTAAAATATGCAATAGAATCTGTTTTACTTTCTGTTTTCTAGCACCTTCAAGTATTTTAGAAGCACATATTTACATATCAGTCATAAATCAGTCATTTATTCCAAAAGTAATTTTATTAGGCACTAGTTTGAACTTGTTATCGTATTTTAATGACTGTATGCTCCTGAAAGGAACACAGTCAGTTGCATTTTTTTAAAGGTATTCTAGAAGTTTTTCCTAACCCAGAATGAATGCTCCACTTTCCCAAGCAGTAGCAGTTCTACCTACTGAACCTTTGGTTGAAGTGGGATTATTCTTACCTTGCATCATTAGCTGGGGCACACTCATGACCACAGGGAGCCAGAAGGGCTAGCCACTGGGCCTGTAGGAAGAGCATGGTGCCAAAGGGATGAATGCTGTGTTCTAATCCTACCAGTAAGCCTGGCAGGAGAGTTACTGTGCTGTGCTGCACCACTGGAGACCTCTGATGTCTAGCTTCTGCTGTTGTTATTTTGACATTTTATTTGCTTTTGATTAACTCCATTTCTTCGTCAATGAATTGACTGCCCAGACTTTCCACATTTGGACTTTGCTCAGTCAAACTTTGCAGAGGACAGGGGAGGAGTCAAAGGGAAGCTCCTTTATAGGCCGACTCCTTAGTGTACTATGTGAGTGGTGTCTTGTCTCTGCTTCCTTCCAGATTGAAGGCTAACTAACCTTTGCATTTGTCTCTTCATGCTCATGAATCTTTCATGTCCCCTCACTGGCTCCTTTGTCCTATGCATCTCTGCTCACAATTTCTCCTTGAACCCGAACTCCTGCCCTGCAGAAATCACAAATTCGCTTTCTGACTGCTGTCATCTTCCTCATTTTGTATACTTGCATCTCTTCTGGTGAATCAGAACAGGAAGGGGAAGTACTCACCAAGTTAGGACCTGGAGTACTTTCAGAGATCCCAGCTCTCCTTCTCAACTTTCCCTACTGAGAAAGTGCCCAGCTGCCCTTTATCAGCTGTATTCCCAGTTCCCTATAAGTTCTTTTTTTTAAAATTGAATTTTATTTAGTGTTGTCAGAGAATTTACCATTCCTAACAAAATACTAACTTTTAAAAACTATGTCACATGTTCATTATAGAAAAAATATTTATTATCAAGAGTCGAAAATAAAACTTCCTTTTTATCCTTCCAGAGGTTTTGTGCACATAAACACAACATGAGTATTATGGTGTAGCAGTTAAAAGTGTGGGTCCTGCATATGCTCTCATTCATAAGCGGACCTTGAACAACTATAATACTATAAGAAAGGGATTGGCAGTAGTGGGAAACTGTCAGGGGAGGGGGAGTGGGATTGGTAGTTGAGGGGAACTGCTACGGGAGGGAGAGGCATACCTCATTAACAAGGGTACCTGCATAAACAACGTTTGTATACCTAACCCCAAATTGTACCCCACATCTTTATAATAAAAAAAAGTGTGGGTTCTGGACCAGACTGTGCAGATTTGAGAGCCCAGCTCTGCCACTTACTAGCTGTGTGACTTCAGACACATTAGTAACCTTTCTGTGTACCAGTAGTTTCACCTTTACAATGAGGAACAATACTAGCATCTCAGGGACTGTAGGAATAAATAAGTTAATATTCATAAAGAATTTAGAGCTATACCTGAAATGAAGGAAGCCCTGGATAAACATTCTGTTATATCATTTACAGAGACATAAAATCATGCTACATATGCAATTTTACAACTTGCTTTTTCAATAAAAATATATTTTGAACATTTTCATGCCATTCATTTTATGTCAATACATGATTAATCTGCTAACCCTATTATGTTTTAAGCATATTGCTTTAAGTGATTGTTTAATGTTCCACTGTGTAGTTGAACTTGAATTTTTTTATGTTCATTAAACGAATTGCTTCCAATTTTGTGATATAAACAATGCATGCAACAATGAACATCTTCATCCATGCCCACATCTTTCTACCTATCCATGGTTCCTAGAAACCAGATTTATAGATCAACAAATATACACAATTTTAAGACTCTTAAATTGCTAAATTGACTTCCAAATTATATTCCCACCGGTAGAGTAAGACTTGATTGCTGAGTACAGTTTATTTGCATTCATTCCTTCAAAGACACACAGAATCTTCACATTAATTGTATTCCATTGTATCTGATGGAACTGACTCTTTTGCATACATGGGTTTCTAGTACATATCATGCCAGATACTGATTTTCAGATTGTCACAGCAAGGTATGGACATGAGGTTTCAAGAAAGAGGTTCCTAAATTAGCTAAAAGCCTTAAGACTGTTTTTACCTTAAGAAGATGGCCAAATGCTATAGGATGCTCATAACAAGGAGATTTTCAAATTTGGCTACACATTAGAATCTCCAGGGGGAGTGTCTAAAAAATGCCAACTTGGGTCCTGGCTCAGTGGGTCTGTGGTAGGGTCCAGGCATTAACATGATTTTTAAAAGCTCACTGATGGCTCAAATGTGCAGTCAGCATTGAAGACATTAATGAATTAAATTCCTTTAATTACAGGTAAGATTACCTGAATTCATCAATCTGTTTCCTTACTCTTGCTGAAGTTGTCATCATCTCAGTACTATCATTTAGTTCTTCTCCTCTTTCTTTATGAATACAGAAAGAATTATTTTTTAAAAATTGTCAGTCTAGAAGCCTAGATATTAATAAAATATATTCTTAGCATTCACTTTTCTATTTCGGTTGTGCTGTAGATAGCATCCTAACATTAATCTTGCTGCTAAAGCCATCACTCATCTCCCTTTGATCAGACCTTTCCCTCAAGTCACTAAATATCTCTCTTTTCAGGTGATTTCACCAACTATTGTGTTTTATAAGTTGAGTGTGATGTAAATACTACTGGCTCTATTTTGTTGCTTTTGTAAGACAACCTCAGCACTGGTCAAATTTGTCAGAAATATGAATTCTTAATGGGCTCACTGAACCAGAGATTTGACTCTTCTGGAATTTCACGAGCCATGGGAAACCTCTTAAGTAATGACTCGCCATGTAAAACTAGGGAAGGCATTTGATAAAAATACTTTGCAATGGCATGTTTCCAAGTTTTTATTCATTTATTCAGAAAAAAATACAAAAAACTGATCTTCCTATAAAATGATATTTTATCATACTCTACAATTAGAGAAACAAATTAAATTGACAATGAGTTTTACCTAACGAGTTAATGAGGGTGTGAGGCAATAGATACCCTCACACCTTCTGGTGAAAATGTAAACTGTTAAAACCATTTTGAAGAGTAATCTGGTAGTATTTACTAAAATTAAAAATGAATATCTCCCTTGACCCAGAAATTTCATATGTAAGAATTTACATTATTCCTATTCTTATAAACATATACCAAGGCACAGGCAAGCAGTTGTTCATTTGAGCGTCGAGTGTGATAGCAAAACATTAGTAACAACCTATGTGTTCCTCAATGGAGGACTGGCTAGATAACGCCCATCCAACAAGCTGTGAAAAACAATGGTTAGAGTGATGTGTGTGATGCGCAATGCTCCCATGATGCATACTCGAGCAAAATAACCAAGCTATAGATTGTCTCTATGATTGCATGTGTAAATTTAAAATTAATCACACAAAACCATGTTTTATCTGGAAGCATAAGTGATAAACTGTTAATGATAGTGAATTCCAAAATGCAAGGGGGTGGGAAGGAAGAGAACCTTGTACTTTTAATTTTTATACCTTATTCACTTTATGGATTTTTAAACCATATTTGTGTATTATTTCTCTAAAAAATAAGTTAAAATTTTTGGCAGTGTCGGGGTCCACTGAATCACTTTTCTAAAAAAAAGAGTAAAACAGTTGCAGAAAATGCTTTATAAATATTTTTGAGGGATTGATGAGTAAGAAACCACATTTGATGTTAAGTGATCTGGCATAGTGCTCCCCTTCAATTAATTGTTCTTCAAAGCATGTTTTAAAAGTGATTCTCTGGTACGTGCACAAGAATGAATTGTATTATTCTTCATAGCTTAAAAAATGTCTAAAATGGTTCCTTAAAAATGTTACCCTCCTATTGTGTTAAGTCATTTAGTGATTTGAGAAATGGAAGTTACCATTGGTGGACAGATTTTTCTCTTTTATCCCTTGTTCTCCTGCCCTAATATATTCTAAGTTTTAAGAAAGCGTCAAATAGGATGGTTTAGCATTAGTGTCATTCTCATAGTTTGGTTTTTTTTTTCTGAAATGATCTTAATTTTCAGCAATGGGAGAATGATTAAATAAAATACAGCATAGTCATTTGATGGAGACATTCTCATAGCTTTAATTGCAATCTGCATCACAAATATATAGACACCTAGGAAAAAAATACACTTTTTATTGCAAGTCCCATTGACTCTTGAAACACAGTGTGTCAAAGAAATATGCAACCAGGCTTCTCATCTCTAATGCCAGGCTTGCTCTCCTCGCCCTTTCTTTTTTCCCTGGCTCTATTCCTTCCTACATTGTGACTTCCACATCAGTGGTCTCTAGACCCATGTTTCATTTCTACCATTTATTACCACTACCCTGGCCTTGTAGAGTAATCTGGTAGTGTTTACTCTATGCCTGAATTAGAGAATGGGAATTTTTGCTGTCTCCAATTAATTTAGCCTGCAAAACCTACCAGAATCATTTCCTTAAAATGCTGTTTTATCCTAGTTCCTATGGTCCTGTATCAATAGAGGCTGCATGTGAGGCTAAGCCCACATTCCTTAGTCTGTTTTCAAACTCATTAAAGTCCAAGGAAATATATATTCTTTTTATTTAACCCAGCACTTCTACCCCTGTATTCACACACACCCACATATGCACACATGCATTCAGACTGTTCTTACTGGGTACAATCCTTGCTAGCAAACTGAATTGCATGGTATCTGGAACTTAGTGATAAGTTATTTTTAATGGTTATCTAAATATTGTGATGCAAATTTACACACACATACACATAGAGTACATAAAGACATCCTCCAAGTCTGCTTACCAAAAGAGACACAGTTACCCAAAAGAGACTAAGTCAGAAGAGACTGAAGTACCAATAGATGGCATATTTAAATCCCTTCTCTCCTTTTTTTTTTGACTGGGGATGAAGAAGATGAGGACAGAGCCCAGACCTTGAAGAACTGTTGTCCTGTTATATGGTTATTCAGCTAACCCAAAGAAGGATGCATAAACTTGCAGGATCTTGCTCCAGGGGACAGGGTTTGGTAGCTTTCAAGGCTGTGGGCCTTTTTTCCATAGAAAGTGTACACTTATGGAGCTTTTATAGACCAGGCCAGTGTCCCCTGACCCCCAGTTTCCTGGTTGTGACCCCTATCTTTGAAGTCAATCTCAATTGTCATCAGTATTAGGGAAGGCATCATTTCCTCAACCATAACATAAAAGGATTAGACTGGGGTCTGAGTAGCAGCCATGGAGTTTAAAAGGCCTAACACTCGGCTGCAGTAGCATCACATTGACTATTCTGGAGTAAATGCAGTGTGTTAGACAACATTTTTCCAGACATGGAGTTTATGGAGGGAAATTAATAAAAACGGTTTGTAGTGGAGCCTAGTTAATTTCTATGTCCTCTCCAAGCTCCTTTGACATTCTTCAGTTCAGCCTAGCTGGTTCATGAACTTGACTGTACAGGCAAGATACTCTCATTCCACCCACCCTTTTGTCTCTTCAGAGCCTAAATACAGTTCAATCATTTGAGTAGTGCCTCTGTGTTGGGCAAATATCCTAATTTGAGTTTAGCAGCATCATTCACCCATCTCAAATCTTTAGACCTCTGTGTCTATACCCAGAAGGTTGGAAAATACGTTTTTTCCCTTCCCTTAAAAGCATTCTTCTGTCAGCAGAATTTTCTGTATTTGCTTTTATTTCCTGAGTCTCTTCTTTCTTTTTTATGTATGCATTTTCTTGTGTCTTTCCCTGAAGCTATGCATGTTTTGCTGTATGTTACTTTTCAGACTCAACTTCATCTGCACAGTAGCCATAAAACCCACTTTGTTTTTTCTTTCAGGATGCTGATATTTATCTGGCTACCAAGTATCTCTTGATGCATGGTCACTGTAGAATGGCTGCACTGGGCTGTGCTTCTTACGGCCCTCCATATGCTTGTTTCCAATAATTTGATATGTGCATGCTGGCTAATAAAGTACAATTAACACTTAGTAATCAAAAGTGTACGAGTCAATTGTACACCCCTCACCATAATGATAAGCAAAACCTTTTATGTTGTGATGTCTTAACAGTTAGCTGCATGAGTGCTAAATGTTGCTTTTAATTAAACAATAAAGAATGTAACACCCTTTATGGTATCATTATAAATTTTGATGTGGTACACCAATTTGATTCTTTAAAAATTAATTGCCTAGGAGTATGCTTAAGTAGTATTGATTATGTTGGTGCCTCATGTTGATCTGTGATACTTAACCCAACATTTAAAATATCTTTTTTCCATTATATGTTGTGATGCAAGAATAAAAGCAAAGTACAAAACAAATAGGCACTTGAATTCTAATAGCAATAAGCAATAAATGTCAGGCATCTGGAAATTATGGTTGCAATTTCATCAGAGTACACTTTGTTCTTCTATTATGCCTGCATGAATTTTGCTACAGGCAAAATCTATTACAGATAACAGTTAAGAACCTTTCTAATCTACACAGATAGTCATGGCAAAATGCTAGAAAACTAAATGTTGGAAAATGTAATATTGCAGGGGAAAATTGACACTTGTGGAAAATAATGTGGTCCTATTTAGAACCACAAATGGTAATAATTTCTTTAAGATCATGGTGTGGTGGATGTTTCTGTGATGAGTGACCCAGATGAAGGACACAGTCGTGGTAATGAATCCTGGGCTGCCGGTTGGTGTGTGTGTGTGTGTGTGTGTATAGGTAGATGCTTATCTATAATTGAGGGGTGGGGTGTGTGCTTAATGATTGCTACCTAAAATTGTAATTACAGAGCCAGATCACACGTGAGAAGCCTGGGTTTTTTCCACTGCCCTTGGGTACATTAGAGAGGAATATTTCTATTTGGGGGCCACCAGATTCCCCTCAGGAGAGAGATTAGTTAGTATTCACCACTCTCGATGACACATAGTGACCCTCAATACTTGCTTGGTAAATTTACTAACCGAGCTTTCAGGGAATTGGCTCCTGTCTATTTACCTGGAGCAATGGCTTTTTAAAAAAATTTTATTTTAAAGATACAATTTAGGGTTAGGTACATAGGTGGTCATCATGCAGGTGAAGCTTGGGTCTCCCATTGATCCTTGTTTCGAAGGGAATGGCTTTCCTCTTCTTAACTCCAGCTTAACCTGTTTTAGAACAATAGGACTAGAGGTTGAAGGTGTGGAGTCTGTCATTTGCTTTATTCCCCTCATCCTCATTATTTTTCACATTCGTCCAAAATGTAAAAGCACTGCTATCTGAATTAATTACTTGCTACTGTGTAATTAATTACCCCCTACTTTAGTAGCTTAAAACAACAAATATGGGGCACACCTCATCAACAAGGGCACCTGCACAATGAACGTTTGTATACCTAACTCTGAATTGTACCCCACATCTTTAAAATAAAAACAATTTATAAAAATGTTTGTTATTTCACAATTTCTGTGAGTCAGGGGTTTGGGAGCAGCTTCATGGGTGTTTCTGACTTGGAATCTCTCGTGAGTTTACAGTCAAGATGTTAGCCATGGCTGCAGTCCACTACAGTCTTGATGTCAAGCATGAAGAATCCTCTTCCATGAGATAACTATTAGCAAGAGGTCTTACTTCCTTGAAGGTGATTGACAAGAGGCCTCTCTTCATTGCCTTGTGGATCACTCCACAGGGTTGTTGAGTATCCCCATAATATGGCATCCAGCTTCTTTGAGAGTGACGGATCTAAGTGAAAGCAAGAAAATCACAGTGCCTTTTATGACCTAGTCTGGAGAATCAAACACTGTTATTTCTTCCATGTTCTGTTTGTTAGAAGTGAATCAATGAGTCCCACTCATACTAAAGGGGAAAAATAAACTCTGCCTCTTGAAGGAAGAAGTGACAAAAGATTTGTGGACACATTTTAAAACCACCACAGCACCTAAACAGGGCCCATAACAGGGCAAGCCTTATTTCCAGGAATACTCAAGTGGTACCTTGTCTGAAGAGACTCTTTCACTTCTTGAACCACACTCTTCTTCTCTTAAATCTAGACAACTTAGTATCTCATTACTTTGACCATGTTGTCTTTGACTGCTATGAATTGTTATTTCATGTGTATATTTTTTCCCCCAGTAAAATGTTGTGTCTCAAAGTAAGAGTTGTACTCTATAACTTTATCTTCTTTAGAGGTCATCCTATATCAGGCAAATACCTGATGCTCAATAAATAAATATGGGAGGCTGTCAAGTGTGGTAGGTGAGAACAGGGTTTTGGAGACAAAGAATCCTAGGTTCTAATTCTGGCTCCACCACTGTAGACTCTTGGAAAGCTAATACATAGGGGCTACCATTAGAATGTAGCTCATGAGCCCATTATGAAGATTTAGTAAATTAATGCATGTTAAGAACATAGGAAGGGAAACACAAGTTGAAGGTATTGTCACTGTACTGCTGTTGCTGTTTACAGTTATTTCACCTGTCCCTAGACTACCCTTTGTTATGTTAAAGAGATTTTTTGTGTGTTTGTTTTTTGAGTTGGAGTCTCACTCTGTCGCCCAGACTGGAGTGCAGTGGCTGCTCTCGGCCACCACAGCCTGGACCTGCTGGGCTCCGGCAATCCTTCAGCCTCAGCCTTCCAAGTGCTGGAACTACAGGCGTGTGCTACCACGCCCGGCTAATTTTTTTATTTATTGTAGACATGAGGTCTTGTCTGCCCAGGCGGGTCTCGAACCCACGGGCTCAGGCAATCCACTCACCTCAGCCTCCCAAAGGCGCGGGATTACAGGCTGAGCTACTGAGCCCGGCTAAAGAGATTGACTTAGCTTCTTGTCCTATCAATTTTCAGTATGACATTGAATAAGCTTCTCCTTTTCTGAGCCTCAGTTTCCTGATCCGTAAAACAAAGGGGTCATATTAGATGATTTCTATGATGTATCTGCCGTGAAATTCTCTAGCTCTACTTTCATACAGCTATAAGTAAAAAAAGAACAAATTGGTTTTTTAATTTGGGGAAGTTCTATAGAACACACCATCTTGACTCTCACAGAAAAGAACTTGGATTGGAAGCCAAGATGCCTGAGCTAGGCTTGTTTTTGAGGGAAGACAAAGACTGATACTTATTGAGTAACTATTAGGTCTGTCATAATTTTAAATACTTGCAGTTATTCATTTGATCTTCCCTCTTCTCCTTTTTACCCATCTCAGCCCATTCATCATCCAAGATCACCACTAAAGATAAAGGTGTCAGGTCACATGGCATATACTGCAGTAGAGAGATATGGTCCAGTTCTATCTGATTCCAATGCCAGGTCCTTTTTATAGACCCCAGACACCTTCATCTGAAAAGGGTGTGACCTTGTGAGTAAGTGATTTAACCAAGCTTATTCTTCTGTACATGACAGCAGTACTACTCAGGTAACCCAGAGGAAGGAGGAGCGAGGTCATTTATATAGCTGAGTAGCTCTGATTGGGTCAGGGAATTTTCTGGAGTCCCTATAGTTCCTTTAAAAATCTAATAGGCAATTACCAGCAACCCTGCTTCTGTAACTTAGTCTTTATGACACTAAGAGAATCAAATTCTTTGATATGAAAGCCCCAGGACTTCTGCTAGGGTTTTTGAGGGCCTGTACAGAAAGTTTTTGCTTGCTTTGTTACTGTTTGGGATTTTGCTTTTATTTTCCTTTGCCCTATTCCTGCTAACCTTGGGAAACTTGACTTTGTATGACAAATCTGGGAGGTGGACCCTATATGCCTTTGTTTGATAAATCTGGGAGATGGGTTTGCCTTTGTATGGCAAATCTGGGAGATTGGTTTATTCCATTAGCTTGTCACCACTCCACACCTGATTGTCATCCATCCCTTCCTGCAGTGTGGTTAGAAGGCCCTGCTTAGGGTCCAGGCCACCAAAGGATGTCACAGCCTCTTCTCTTCATGAGGTTGTGGGAGGCCCAGCTGGCTAAGTCCTGCCTACCCAGGCTCTGAAATGGGGCCGTGTCAAGAGTTTCTGGTATCTGAAAACAGGTGACTAGAAAGGGGAAAGGATTAAATGCTTCTCTAGGCATGTATGTGCACAAGGGGAGAAGACAAACAGGGTATTCCATCAGACCCACAAATGTGGGAGGATAGGGTGAGCCCAGGGCAGAAGTGATGGGACATAAAGGTGGAACATATCACAAAGAATTATGGGATTGACTACAGTACTAAGAATGGCCCTGGGTGCTTGCAACTGTCTAGGATGAAACAGAGACATTTGAGAGTGAGAAGGCACCAAATCCAATCCCTTAACTTTAGAGACAGAGAAACAGGTGGACTAAATGCATCCTTTCTTGCAATGCTTGCCACTTCCCACCTGGTGGATATTCATGTCAGCCCTTTGTTCTTACTGGACTGAGGTCTTTTTGAGGCAAGGAGGGGCATCTGGGTTTTGAGGGAGAGAGCCCAGGACTCGGGGCAACAACACTGCACTCACTGTTGGTCCTACAGATTATGCACCACAAGGAGCCAGGGAACTCCCAATGACATCTGCGTTGCATCACCCACTTCTTAAAACCCTCCCATTAAGTTCTTGATCTATCTACAAAGAAAAAATGAAATAATAGTTTCCTAAGAATATTAGAAGTCTTAATTGCGTGTATGGTTTTAAACTGTAATGCTAGACAACTGCTTCCAAAGTAATTAAGATACATTGTTATTGTAGGTTAAAAGGTACATAAGGATAAGACATATTTTCCTTTAAGTAAACGCCTCATTCCAAGACAAGTCTAAACCAAATTAGTCTAACTGTAGCACGTAGCATCATGGTTTCTTAGAAATTTGATTCTTCTATCTTACTTTTTGAATACTGTCTCTGGAGTTAGAAAACTTATTTATTGAACAGGAGGGGCAAAGGATAAGGGCGGTTTTTAAAACAATCATCCACTGAATGAAGGCTACAATGATTTTCTATCATACTTGGAGAAGAATCAAAATGTCTTACCCTGCCAGTATGTTCTTCTTGACCAAGCCACAGCCCACACTTCTAGCCTCATTTCCTCAATCTCCCCTTATTTACTCCTCTCCAGATATATTTGTCTTCCTTCTGTCTCTTCAACATGCCAACTTTATTCTCTTTTTAGGGCCCTTACCTTTGCAGTCCTCTCTACCTGGCAAGTTCTTTTGCCAAATCTCCTGGTCATTCCTCTCAGGTTTGTGAAGTCACAGAGACCGGTGTCCCTGACTATCCTACTTTATATGATTGTATACCAGGTATAAACAGTGGTAACTATCTTGTTAATTTATTAGTTTATCAGTTTATTATCTGTGTTCTTCTCCAAAACATGAGTTCCAAGAAAGCAGGGATTAACAACCTGGTTTGTCTATTACTGTATCCCCAGGACTGGGCCAGAGCCTGGCACAAGCAAGTACTTGCTAAAGAAATGAAGTAATCTTGGCTCTTCCAGTTGCCACCTGTGTGATCTTGGGCAAGCCACTCTGTTTTTACGTTAAATTAGGTTGCAAAATTTATTTGTCATGAAGATGAATAATATGTAAGTAAAATGCTTATCCCAGTGACAAGTTCATAAAATGTATTTAATATTTACAATATTTTTTTTTCTGACTGGGACAAGATGGCAATAGAACTCGTCGCAGTGTGAGTCTCTGCATGGATGAGTGTGCATAAGAACGAATCTATGTGTGTGTGTGTGTGTGTGTGTGTGTGTGTGTGTGTATGCGTGCGCAAGTGGATGAGTGAATGGATGAGGGGAGACAGGGGAGCAAGCACCTGGACCTCTCCTGGAGAAGCAGCTGTAACTTACCATTGCACTGAATTTGGCACTCCCTGCACTGGGAACATTCACCATTCTCAGGGTATCTCTTGGGGAAAAGTGGCAGAGATCAGCTACCTCTTGGCATCTGGCACCTGGCCCAACACCACCAACTGTGGCAACAGGTCAGGCACTGGCAGAAGGAACCATGGAGAAAATGCAGAGAGAGGTCAGAAACTGAGTCCTACGGAAGGAGAAGACACCAGCTGATGCCAGAACCCAGGTAGAGATGTCTTTTGGCTTGCCCAGTACTGAGAAGCCTGCATCCTGGGACTGAGGGGTGATCATTGCACCACTCTGGGATCAATCATCATTTTTCAGGGAGGATACTTCAGGTGCATGATACTCAAAGATAGTGACTGGCTTGAAAACACAGATGCCCCACCTTACACACTGGCCCATTCACAGACACGTGCAATCACAGTGGGAAACCTAGCAGCACGAGTCAGGATGAATCTTGGTCTGATTCAGGTCCCTTCTCCCAACAATTCATGGGGCATCTGAGCCATGTGAACAGCAGCCTGATCACTGGTGCAGAAAGCAGAGGACAGGGTCTAGAGTGCAATGCCAACTCCCTCTCACAGCAAGTCAAAAGTGGCAATGCTTGGGTTGTGTCAGTAAAACCAAAACCAAAAACCTGAAGTTCCAGAAATGGTCACAAGAGGGAGTAAGAGGGAGCCCAAGACACAAAAGTTTTGGGTCCTTTTTTTCTTTTCCTTTTTTTTTTGTCCTTCATACATATCTTTGTGTCTCTGTGTTCTGATTTGATTCTCCCCTTTTTTCCCCCAATTCTTTTATTGTGTGTGTATGGGTATGTTTGAGGTTGAGTGTATCTTCGTTTGCTGTTGTTGTTTTGTTTCTTTGTTCGTTTATCTGTTCATTTACTTACTGCTTGTTTTCCTTTTTATTCTTCTTTTCTGTCATCTTCCTTTATCCTCCCTTCTTTCTTTCTCTGTTCTTTTCCTTTCTCAAATCCCATTTTGGTTTCAGGAGCTGTACACATACTCCCACAGCATGGACATAGAAAAAAGGTGGTGGGAAATGGGTTCTAGGGGGCCAACACCCCAGTCAGCAGATACTGCTGTCTGCAGGTAGCTTCTGAACCTTATCTCTCCCCATTACACATTAATCAAACCTCACAACTGCAAAAAGATAACACAGCCCTCCACCACCAGTCTGGCTTCAAAATTGAGCAAATCCAGAGGCTCTATCTAAGAAAGAATAGGGGGTTGAGCAAACAGAAGTGAAAGCTATCCCCACTGTCACTGAGCAATGGAATTGAGGGGAAAAAAGAGGAGGGAAATTCAAAAATGAAGAAGAGTCAAGGGAAGAACATGGGAACAGACCCCTAGAAAGGCAGCACATGAGAATACCGCTTTCAGAAGTCAAACAATGAAGAGCCCCCAAAATGACTGATCTCAGACCACAAATCCAGACATCAAGTTATTGATGGAGATAATGAATAAAAATCATGAAAAGCAGGAAGAAAGAATGAAAGAGTTGATAACAGAGATGATGGCAATAAAGAGCACAATAAATGATAAAAATAACAAACTGACAAGCATGGAAAGCAGAATTAACTAAGCAAAAAAAAAAAAAAAAAAAAAAGAATCACAGAACTTGAAGACCAAAATATGGAACCTACCCAAAAGTTTTAAAAAAATAGAAAAGAAGTTTTAAAAGATAGAACAAAGCCTCTAAGAGATGTTTGGTTATATTAAAATGTTAAACCTTATACCAGTTTGGCATTCCTGAGGCAGAAAAGGAGACAGATAACATAATGGAACAAATATTCCATGAGGTTATCCAAGAAAACTTTCTTTATCTCATCAGAGACATGACCATACAAACACAAGAGATTCAAAAAACCCCTGCAAGGCATCAAATGAGAAGATCAACTCCCAGACACTTAGTAATTTGCTAACACAAAGTAGGTATAAAAGAAAAAAATCCTAAAGGCAGTGAGAAAGATCAGACTACTTAACAGGGAAGACCAATGATAATAACAGCAGACTTATCTACAAAAACACTACAAGCTAAAAGAGACTGGAGTCCAATCTTTAAAGTTCTCTATGGTAAACAATCTCAACCAAGAGTTTTCTACCCAGTGAGGCTAATTTTCATCAGTGGGGGAGAATTAAAATCCTTCCCAGATATCCATTCCCTAAGAGATTATGCTGCTTTCAGACTGGCTCTATAGGAGATGCTTAAGAAGGCATTAAGCACAGAAGGAAAAAAAAGAATGACCATGCAATTCCCACGAGAACAGGAAAACACAGAATCAGTAGAGAATGCATTGCAATTGCAAACTTGGAAACACACACATACATCAACCTGAAAGTTAAAAGAAAACAAACAAACAAAAACAAAACAAACAAAAAACAACTTTCTAAGAGCCTCATGACAGAGGTAAGCTCTCATATTTCAAAAGTCAACCTGAATGTGAATAGACCATTAAAAAGACATAGCATGGCAAACTGGATAAAAAAACATGACTCAACAATATGCTGCCTACAGGAAACAGACTCAAGGCTAAAGGATGGAAAACAAACTTTCAGGTGAATGAAAAAAAAGAAAGCAGGAGTCGTGATTTTAATATCAGGCAAAACAACCTTCAAGCTATCTAAAATTTTAAAAGATATGGAAGGATATTACATAATGATAAAAGGTTCAATCTATCAACAAGAAATATCCATCCTAAATATATATGCACCCAACACAGTAGCATCAGGATTCATAAACTAAACCAACAAAGGATATTGACTGTAACATTATCATAACTGGGGACTTAAATACCCACTAACAACCCTAAATAGATCATCAAGGCAAAAAATCAATTTGGAGCTCCAGAACCTTAACTTTATGCTTGAACAAATGGACTTCGTAGATACCTACAGTACACTCCACCTAACAACCACAGAATATGTATTCTACTCATCACCATGTGGAACTTACTCCAAGATCAATCATATCCTTGGCCATAAATCAAGAATAAACTAATCCCACAAGATTGAAATACTACCACATACCTTCGCAGACCACAGAGGGATAAAAATAAATATCATCATCACCAATAAGATTTCCCTCAGAACACACACACACACACACACACACACACACACACACGCGTGCGTGCGCGCGCGAGCGCACGCACGCGCGCGCGCACGCACACACACAAGACCTAAAAAGCACAATGCTGAACAACTCCTGGGTCAACACAGAAATCAAACAGAAATTACACGATTCTTGGGAACAAATGAAAACAAAAGCACATTATATCAAAACCTCTGGAATGTCACAAACTCAGTTCTAAGAGGGGAATTTATATCTCTACAAACACACATCAAGAAAATAGACCACAAGTCTGCAGTCTAGCAAACCACCTAAGGGAGCTGGAAAGGCAAAACCACCAAAGACCTAACTTCAGCAGAAGAATCCAGATAACCAAAGTAAAAGCCCTAATACAGGACATAGAATAAAAAAATCATAGAAAAAAACCAATGAAACAAAAACTGGTTCTTTGAAAAGATAAACAAGATTGACAGACTCCTAGCCAGACTGACCAAGAAAAAAGACAAAAACAAAAAACAAATAAATACAATCAGAAACATGAAAGATCAAGTCACAACTGACCTGGAAGAAATACAAAAGAATATCAAAGATTACTATGAACACCTGTATGGAAACAAATTTGAAGGCCTAAGTGAAATAGAGGATTTTCTGACATTACACAACCTCCCAAGGTTGAAACAAGAGGAAATAGAGACCATAAATAGACCAATAACAATCCAGGAGGTTGACTTTGTCATAAGAAAACTACATACAAAAAAACCCTGGACCAGATGGCTTTCCAGCAGAATTCTACAAAACATACAAGGAGGAGCTGATACCAATCCTATTGAAAGCATTCCAGGCAATCAAGAAAGATAGAATTCTCCCCAAATCATTTTATGAAGCTAACATCACACTGATACCCAAACTGGGAAAAGACCCAACAAAGAAAGAACTGCAGGCCAATATCTCTGATGAACATAGACATAAAATTCTCAACAAGATTCTAGCAAATCAGATCCAATAACACACCTCAAAAATTATCTACCATGACCAAGGAGGCTTCATCCCCAGGAAGCAGGACTGGTTCAACATCCACAAGACCTTAAATGTAATGAAATACATCAACAGATGTAAAAACAAGAACCATATGATTACATCATGAGATGCAGAAACGGCTTTTGACAAAATCCAGCAAAGATTCTTGATAAAAACGCTTGAACACCTAGATTTAGAGGGAACCTGCCTCAAAATAGTAAAAGCCATTTATGATAAATCTACATCCAACATATTAATACATGGACAGAAATTGGAAGCATTTCCCTTGAAAAATCAAAACAATATGAGGCTACATCTTTCACCCCACCTGCTCAACATAGTGTTGGAAGTCCTAGCTAGAGCAATCAGACTAGAGAAGGAAATCAGGGATAACCAAACAGGAAAAGAGGAAGTTAAGCGATCTCTCTTTGCAGACCATATAATCCTATACCTGGAACAACTAAAGGAATCTGTTAAAAACTTTCTTGCACTGATAGAGGACTTTGGCAAAGACTAAGGGTATAAAATCAATGTGCAAAAGACCGTTGCATTTTTATATACCAACAGCAAACATGCAGTTAACCAAATAAAAAGTACAATCCCATTCACAATAGCCACATAAAAGAAATACCCTGGCATTTATCTGACCAGAGAAGTGAAAGATCTTTACAATGAAAACAACAAAACACTGCTCAAATAAATCAAAGAAGTCACAGATAAATGGAAAAATATCCCATGCTCATGTTTTGGAAGAATTAATATTGTTAAGATGTCCATCCTACCCAAGGCAATCTACAGATACAATGTAATACACATTTTAAATTGCTATCATCATTCTTCTCAGACCTGGAAGCAATAATACCAGAAATTCATATGGAAACAAAAACTACCATGAATAGCCAAAACAAAGAAACAAAGTGGTAAGTATCATACTTCCAGACTTGAAACTTTATGATAAGGCTACAGTAATCAAAACAGCCTGGTATTGGTACAAGAACAGGCATATAGATCAATAGAACAAGAGAGAGTTTCTGGAAGCAAAACCTCAATTTCTCAACCAACTCATCTTTGACAAAGCCGCTACAAACAACCATTAGGTAAAGAAGAACCTATTCAGTAAACAGTCCTGGGAAAACTGATCACATGCAGATGAATGAAACAGGATCTCTACCTAGCACCTTACACAAAAATCAACTCTAAATGGATCAAAGTACTAAATGTAGAACCTCAAACTATAAGAATCTTAGAAAATGCAGGAGACATCCTTACGGAAGTTGGAACAGGCAACCAATTCCTGATCAAAACCTTAAATTCCCATGCCATAAGAGATAAGATACACAAGTGGGACCTCATCAAACTGAAAAGCTTCTGCAAAGCCAAAGAAACCATCAAGAGAGTGGGTAGACAGCCCACAGAATGGAAAAAAAATATCTGCCAACTGTATATCTGACAAAGGTATAACATTCAGGATCTACAAGGAACTCAAATGTGGCAAAAGAAAAACAAAAACAAAAAGTAAACAGCTCCATCAAAAAGTGGGCAAGAGATATGAATAGACACTTCTCAAAACATGTGAGCATCCAACAGACACATGCTAGTATGTTTTGAAAAAATGCTCAGCCTCACTAAGCATCAGAGAAATGCAAATCAAAACCACATGAGATACCACCTAACTCCAGCAAGAATGGCCATCATTAATAAAACAAAAACAGATGCTGGCGAGGATGTGGAGAAAAGGGAATGCTTCTACTCTGTTCTTGAGAGTGCAAACTAGTTCAACCTCTATGGAAAACAATGTGGCAATTCCTAAAAGAACTAGAAGTTGACCTTCCATGTGACCCAGCAATTCCCCTTCTGAGAATATACCTATAGGAACTCAAATTATTCTACAAAAAAGATTCCTGCACATGCGTTTATTGCAACACTATTCACAATAGCAAAAACACGGGACCAACCATGCTGCCCATTGAAACTGGACTGGATAAAAAAATGTGGTACATATACACAATGGAATATTACACAGTCATAAAGAAGGGGAAAAAAAACTATGGAGTTCACAGGAACATGGATAGATTGGAGTCTATCATATTCAGTGATGTAACACAGAAACAAAGAACTGAGTACCACATGTTCTCACTTGTAAGTGGACACTGAACACCTATCATAATACTATAAGAATGAGATTGACAGCATTGGGACATTGCCTCGGGAAATGGGGGCACATACAATCAATAAGGGTGCCTGATCCAAATCTAGGCAAAGTGAAGGTCAATGGGAGGCCCAATCTTCACCTGTACCTAGACCGCTTATGTACCCAGTCTTGACTTATACCCTACATCTTTAATATTTTTTTTCCAAAAGGGCCTAAAACAATCTATGTGTATGAGTGCATGCAGTAAGCACTGAATAAATATATGTTGAATGAACAAAATAAATTTCCTGAATTATTCTATTGCAATGCCAAATCTGCAACCCAGGCCTCTTGTTTCCTAGTTTGGGACTTGTTACATCTTTGGTAATTCTTTTTTTAAATTATTATAAAGATGCGGGGTACAATTCAGGGTTAGGTATACAAATGTTGATTATGCGGGTACCCTTGTTGTTGAGGTGTGCCCCTCCCTCCCCTAGCAGTTTCCCTCAACTGCCAATCCCACCCCTACCTCCCCTGACAGTTTCTCACTACTGCCAAACCCTTTCTTACAGTATTATAACATCTATGGTAATTCTTAATGCCAAGGGTGCCTGTGGGGTGGGTTGGGGGAAATGGATTATGGGGATGGAGCATTTTGAAAATAAATCTATGTTGGTTTTCTGGAGATGTTGCTTATAGATATGATTCTTCCTCTAACTTGTTGAGTCACTGAGAAAGCCACGTTATCTTTGTCAGTCTCTGTTGTCTGATCTGTAAAATGGAGATTATAATACCAGTTTTTCCTCCTTCTTATTAACAGGCTCTAGTTTATCACTTGCTGTGCATCAAAGTGGGAGGCACAGTGTTTCCCAAATGTTATCATGATATAGTTGGGAAGATCTACCATGAAGAGGTATTACCAAAACACAAGACTCCATAAACAAAGTGAGGTCACAGTAGAACAACTTGAGTTCAGAATTGGGTACCTTTTATCATTGGAAGTTGTGATAGCCTAAATGTTCTGGAAGAGAGGCTTATGTTGACCCTAGAAATAACCTTGCTGGATGATTTTAAGACAAAAATGGTATAAATGAAATGAAATCCTTACAACAATACAGTATGGGCTTTACCTCTTCCAGAATCCTCTTTCAGGACTAACTAAAACTCATCCTAATATAGCAGGTCTATTCTTTATTTCCTTTTTTTTTTTTTTTGAGTTGAAGTTTCACTCTGTCACCCAGACTGGAGTGCAGTGGCACACTCCCAGCTACCACAGCCTTGACCTGCTGGGCTCCGGCGATCCTTCCGCCTCAGCCTTCCAAGTAGCTGGAACTACAGGCGCACACTACCACGCCCGGCTAATTTTTATTTTATTGTAGAGATGAGGTCTTGCCAAGTTGCCCAGGTGGGTCTCGAACCCGTGGGCTCAGGCAATCCACTTGCCTCAGCCTCCCAAAGCGCTGGAATTACAGGCTGAGTCACTGAGCCCGGCTCTTCTTTTTCAATCATACTTTATACCTCATGAAACATGTGAGAGATAAGCCTTTCTTCCTATTCTATTGTCTACAATGTGGGAAAGTGAAAAAAGCATCATAACTTCAGTCAAAAAATGTGAGTTTATTTCTAGATTATGCCTCTTAGTATAGTACTTAGACAGGTGGTCTTAGACAAGTAGCATAACCCTCTAAACCCGTTTTCTTCTATGTAAAATGGGGACATATCACTGACCTCCTAGGGTTGGGGTGAGTATCACATTGTAAAATGTAAAGCTCTATTGTGAATAGTCTATGTAGTATAGATATATTCCAAGCAAAAGACTACATGCTTCTTAATAGATGAAAATTCCTTGAAGGTAGAATCTACAATATTTAATTTTTCTGGTTTGTATTTAATCCTCCATGCAGTATCTGGTTAGATGACTCAGTGAGTATAATTGTTGAACAGTCCTCAGTTAGTCTCCAAATGAATATTTTCCACATTTCTGCCAAAATTTAAATTCAGACAATTTTGTTTGTTTGGTGAGAGCATTTGGTTTGTACATAAAAGTGGGGATTGGTGGCTTCTGGGCATTTTCAATATTAGGTCTTGAGAGAAACATTAATTTCAGAATTGGTGCTTATTAGACAAGAAAGCTGATGGCCTAAATCACTGACATTTTGCAATATTTTTGAAAAGGAGTTTTTTGACTGTCTGAAGTAGCCCTCTCCCAATTGTCCTCCACAATACCATTTTGTTCATTTATTCTGCAGCACTTATAGCTATTTAAAATTACCATATTTATTTACTTTTTGTGTTCTATTTTCCTCTACTGGAATGTAAAGTTGATGGGAATAGAGCCATTCTTAATTTTTTATCTCAGAGACCCAGAATAACTCCTGGCACACGAAGGTGATCAAGAAACATTTTAAATTAATTACTAGGTGAATGCAGCAAATGAATTAGAAACTTTAAAAAATCCAATTGTCTAGTTTTTTTATTTTAAGAATGACTTTCCCTAGATGCAAGAGCAGACACACTTGAACATTTCATGATTGTTTGTCAGGGAATAGTCAACCAGCATGATAAAGGTATGGTGTCAGTCAGTATTACTCACACACAAAGAAATACAACCACAGTCAGGTTCGGTGGCTCAGTCCGTAATCCCATGCCTTGGGAGGCTGAGATGAGTGGATTGCCTGAGCCTGCGGGTTCAAGACCCGCCTGGGCAACTTGGTGAGACCTCATCTCTACAATAAATTAAAAAATTAGCCAGGTGTGGTAGCGTGCGCCTGTAGTTCCTGCTACTTGGAAGACTGAGGTAGAAGGATCGCTGGAGCCCAGCAGGTCAAGGCTGCGATGGCCGGGAACGGCCACTGCACTCCAGTCTGGGCGACAGAGTGAGACTTCAACTCAAAATAAAAAAAGAAAGAAAGAAATACAGCCAGAGAGCTATCCCAATGACACAAGATGTCCCAAATTTTGAAGATGTGAAAATGGATTCAGCCTATCTTCGCATTTTGGATGTGGTCAGTTGTAACAATCTTCATCTGCTGGTTTCCTTTTTATTTTAAGTTTTAAAAAATTGATATACTGCAGTACATATTTTGGAGGAAGATATTTTGATACATGTATATATTGTGTAATGATCAAATCAGGGTAACTGGGATATCCATCATGCCAAACATTTTTCTTTGTGTTAAGAACATTACAATTCTTCTATCTCTTTTGAAATATACAACAAATTACTGTTAACTATATTTTCCCTACTGCACAATTGAATACTAGGACTTAATCCTTCTAACTGTATTTTTGCATTCATCTTTTCAGTAGAGTATGTCCCCTCTATAGTGTAATGGCTTCTGAAACAGAGTTAACTGTTTCCCAATTGAGGACAAATGGCATGAAGCATGTTAAGTTCTCTGCCACCAGGGTTGTAAGAACTGTGAGCTGGAATGCTAAGTGATTAAACATTGCAGAGGCGAGGGCCTCACAGGCTGAGATTCTCACCTTCACTTCTTGTACAGGCTATGTGGCATGTAACCCTTGTGACCAATGAAGTCTGTCTTGAAGATTTGTATTCAGTATTATTAATTTTCAGTTTGCAGTTAGTTATGGTGATAACTTCTGTATTCAGGCAAAATTCTTCCTATTCAAAGAACATTCATTCAAAGACTCTCTCTGAATCCTTATTGCGATATCATCTTGAATGAGAACAGCTGATCTGAATAACTTTGTTCAGAGGTGTTGATTATGGACTGAAGTTTTATTTTTATGTAAATTTCAGGTAAGCTCATTCTTTCATGTATTTGACATTAACATAGCTTGGCAATTTTGAGATTCTGGTGATTGTATTTTTAAATGAACAAAACAAAGTTCCAGTGCAAGTAGGTATTTTTCACCAAATGAAAGGTTGAAATGTGTTGTAAATATTACAGAAAGGGCAACATTATCCAGTTATCCTGCTATGGATTTATTTTCTCTGAACCCTACATCTGAGCTACATAATGATGTACTCATAATGCCTACCTTGTCCATCACCTCGGGTCATATTCAGTATTTCCTCACTTAAAATCCATAAAGGTTTGGATGATCACATCTCTGCACACAGAGGTCCTTTGGGCATCCCTTTGATTTCTTTTGAATCGGGAGATGTTAGAAGTGGAAAAGGCCAGACATACGTACAATCCAGCAGTGTCCAAACTCTTTTGTTGACTGTGCCCAAGTCAAAAACA
The DNA here is from genome assembly GCF_000164805.1 of Carlito syrichta. Lineage (NCBI taxonomy): Eukaryota > Metazoa > Chordata > Mammalia > Primates > Tarsiidae > Carlito > Carlito syrichta. The sequence continues at coordinate 470,823 of NW_007258428.1, forward strand.
CCTGAGGGTTTTTAAAAATACATAGATCCTAGGATGCCCACCTCTCACAATTCTTATTTAGAAGGGTGGGATGTGGTCCTGGGATTTGTATTTTTAAAAAGTCTGACACACAGCCAGATTTGGGAATAGTGTGCCTCTAGATCAATACTTTGATTTTATAGTCAGTAAACTGAGATCTACGAAGGGCAGATACACAGCTATCTAGTGCCTGAACACATACATCTCATCTCTTTCATCCTGACTTCATCAGCATTCCTGAATTATGATGACAACATCGTAACCAATAACAACTCTGTCTTCAAGTACCAATCAACAGGTACATCTACTGTGTACTTCTTTTGTACCGCCCTGGATGCCTTACATGCATGGTCATCATCTTTCATCCTCCCAAGAACGCAGATGAGCTACGCCTTCTCTGATTCCCAGAATAACCGGGCCTCGCAGTTCCTGCTTAAATAACCAAGTGCCTTTAATGATATTTCTGTGTGATTTCCGATGATAGTTTGTGTGTCTGATTCAGGAAGCTGTTAATACTTTCTGTTGGGAAACCGACCTGGAGGGTTGCAGCATCCATGATTTGAAGCAAGAAGGTAACAGATATAAGTGGGAGGAAAAAGGCATTTTTAAATAAACTTAAGCTAAGAGTTGTTCATAAATCTTCTAGGGCTCCCAGATTTGATCATTGTTACTTTGTTTTCATCAGAAGTTGAAAATTTCTTGGTTACTCTCAAGGGGCTGAATTCACAGTGGTAAAATAATCTCCATATCCAATCAAAACAAAGTCACTGCTCCACCCCCCACCCCCCAACCCCCCCAAAATTCTCAACACATAATAGGGAGGTGAGTTACAGAATCTTTAAACTTTGAGTTTGAAAGTCCCCAAAGTATTTTCCTGATCAGGCTTCTGGGAAACAGATGACGTTCTGAGATGGATTTTCTTTCTTATTTATTTATTTTTAAAAATTTGTTATTCTTTATTGTTGTATCATTATTCTTTTCACATATTTTCTTTTTTTATCAATATTTTTATTATGATATTATGGGGTACAATTAAGGATTAGGTATACAAATATGCTTCGTTCAGGCCCCCTTGTTGATAACAGTTGTTTCTCTGTCCCCAGACTGATTTACTACCATTAGTCCCATCCCTCTTTCCCTCCCCGCACATAGTTTCCCACCACTGTCAGTCATTTTCTTATGGTAGTACATTGGATGATCAAGGTCCACTATATGAGTGAGAACATGTGATACTCAGATCTTTGTTTTTGTGAGAGGTCACTCAGTATTATAGACTCTAGTTCCATCCAAGTTGCTGTGAAATTCATGATTTTGTTATTTTTTATGGCTGCATAGTATTACATTGTGTATATGTACCACATTTTTTTAATCCAGTCCTCTTTTGATGGACAGCATGGTTGGTTCCAGGTTCTTGCAATTGTGAACTGTGCTGCGATAAACATTTGTGTGCAGGTATCTTTTTGATAGAGTGATTTGAGTTCTTCAGGGTATATCCCCAGTAGGGGGATTGCAGGGTCATATGGGAGGTTGATATTTAGAGCTTTTAGGAATTGCCACACTGCTTTCCACAGAGGTTGCACCAGTTTACACTCCCACCAACAGTGTAGAAGTGTTCCCTTTTCGCCACACCCTCTCCAACAACTGTTATTTTTTGAGTTATTGATAATTGCCATTCTGACTGGAGTTAGGTGGTATATCAGTGTGGTTTTGATTAATCATCTCCCTGATGATTAGTGAGGTTGAACATTTCTTCATGTGTCTATTGGCTGCTCAGATGTCTTCCTTTGTGAAGTGTCTGTTCATATCTTTTTTTAATTATAAAGATGTGGGGTACAATTCAGGGTTAGGTATACAAACGTTGATTATGCAGGTACTCCTGTTGATGAGGTATGCCCCTCCCTCCCCTAGAATTTTCCCTCAACTGCCAATCCCACCCCTCCATAGCTGGATTTTATAATTTGGAGAAGAGTTTGCAGATAGCTTTTCCCCTGTGAGTATAGTAAGGCGGTATGTGCCTAGATGCAGAGGGGACAAGAATGTGGCTATATGTGTGCATGCATGTGCACACACACAACTGAACCTTCTCAAAGGTCTTTCCTACTCTCAGGAACACTGGAGATGACTTTCCCCAGCAGAAGAGCAAGCAAGAAGATCCTTCCAGGGTTTCAAAGTTCTGGGAGCCAGGCTACCTTCTCTCAGCTTGGCTGAATTCTGATGTCCTTAAGTAACTCATTCTCAGTTTACTTGATCTCCAATTCTCAAGATAATTTCCCCTTTCAGTTCATTATATTCTGTCTGACTATTGAAGTCCTACGTTTACTAACATAGACCTTGTTTTGTAGAGCAGATTTAGGTTCACAGAAAAATTGAGCAGAAAGTACAAAGAAGTTCCACATACCCTCCCTCCGTTATTAACATCCCACACTAGAGCAGTCTATTTGTTATAATTGATGAAACTACATTGACATATTATTATCATCCGGAGTCTAAAGGTTACATTAGGGTTCACTCTTGGTGTAGAAAGTAATACATCTTTATTGTAAAACCCTTGAAACCTTCAGAAACTGAAGAAAATTAAAGGCACCTATAATCCTACACCTATATTTCACTGCTGGTAACATTTTTTGTTATATACTTCAGTCATCTGTGTATGTGTTCTTTATCAAGATAAGATCATGCTGGGAATACCACTTTAACATTCATTTCAATTAATATAGTTCTTGAATATCTTTTGACACTCTTAAATAGTCTGACAAATGATTTTTCATGACTGCATAGTTCTACATTGAATATCTGATCATGTTACTTTTATCCGTAAATTATTATAAGCATTGATGACATGAGCCTCTTCTGTGCACTCTTTCCTTCCTTAGGACAAATTCCTAGTGCCATGGGCAGTATAATATCAGACTCTCTTCACAAGGAGCCAGTCTACAGAAAGACTCTACCTATATGCAAAGAATGAACATACTCCTTTACCTACAAACTTATCCAAACTAGGTCTTTTAATTTTCAAAAGAAACATATGTTGATTATAAAACAATTTAAAAATATGCTATCTTAATTATAATAATCTAAGGGACAAACTTTGTTACTACATGGCCCCAAATATCTTGTGGTTTAAATGAACCAATTGAATAAGCACCTTCTAACACTGTCCTAGTTGTTGGGGCCATTAAGTAGACAAATTAGTCATTCTCTACCCTCAAGGATTTAATTCACTGGAGTGCAGATAGAGAAGTATGTAACTAAGTTATGTGATGTGCTAAATTCTTTGTTGGTTAGAGCTCAATAACTATTTTGTGAATGTTTACCTAGATGAAGGGGAGCAGTGGGTGGTGGGGTAGCCAAGGAGACAATCATTAACTTTTCCCGAGGGTGGTCCAGAGAGGCTCCAGTGGAGGTGGCTTCCCAGTAGAAGTCACTTGTCATCCATTCATTCTCTAGCAGTTTATAAGCATTGGACAGTCTTCTAGGCACTGGATACATGGTGGTGGTCAAAGCCAACAGAGCCCTTGACCTCATGTACCTTCCATCCTAAAGGGGAAAGACAGACAACACACCAAGAAACAAAAGCAGCAGCATGCAATGTCAGGTAGTAATAGTGATGTAAAGAAAATAAAGCAAGTGGAGGGACTGGAGAGATACTATGTTAGGGTGAATCTCTTCTACCTGCTTTACGAGATAAATAGGGTTTTGTCAGACAAGATGAGAAAAGCATCTTGTATGCTGGTGTGGGTCCAGGAAACTGTAGAAGGCATGGCAGGACACAGAGTAGTTTGCGGACAAAGAGAAATTTGATTTGATCACTGGCCCAAGGTGCCTTCCACGGGGTTTTGAACAAGGTAGGTATGAGGAAATATTTCATGTAGTTATTCTATATGTTCCTACTGTGGCTTCTCTCCTTTGGCATCAGTCTGCAACTCTAAAGGCCCACCAATCACTGGCGTTATTTGGACCTTCCAAAAAGTGAGGTGGATGTGAGTTCAGTGGCAGGGTTGTAAAACAAAACACAGGATATTTGGTTAAATTTGACTTTTAGATAAACATGTGATAACATTTTCGTATAAGCACATCTCAGATATTGCATGAGAATCTGAAAGTAAAACTGTATTGGGTGTTTCATATTTTCACTTGCTAAATCTGGTAAACCCTATTGGGGAGATTGGAATGCCAGACCCGGATGCCTGTGTCGTCTTACAAAATTGAGAGAACTTTAGAGAAAAATAGTCCTGTTTTGGTTTTATTTCTTCGAGGACTAATTAAATTATCTGCTAGATAGTTTCTTTCTTTGGAGGAGCCAGGAAAATGACTGTTAGTGGACAATTAACTAGAATAATGAGGAACCACTACATTTGCAATGACTTCTATAAGTAAGGCCTCTCAGCAAAGTCTCACACTGAGAGGAGGTGGGGTGCAGACTCCATAGATAGGCTTCTTTGGAACTTAGTGTGGTTGAAGAAAGTTGGTACAGTGACTATATTTAGTTGCCCCAGGATAGTCCTGATTTACAACTGTTGTCCCAGAGTAATTATGAGTAGCGCCACTGTTCACTCTCAAAAGTGTTCTGGTTTTCAGTGATAAAAGGCATGGCCACTTCGTGATGTGGCTAGGAAATCCTAAAAACTGGGCTGTACTTTTTACGGATGGGAGATGCAACGTGATCTCATAGGGCCTCCCTTGCTGCATGTGAGGCGGCATTACACAAAACTCTGAACTCTCTTCTCAGGGTTGAGACTCTGATTTTGTGTGTTTGTTCACTTTTAGTTTGAGAATGACATGTATTCAGTTTCTCTATATGCTTCATTTGTTCATGCCAGCAGAGGTATATTAGTTTCCAAAAATCTCCGACGTGTGAAAACATAAAACTTTTGCCTTGTTCTTGAGATAGGAAGACCAAATACTAAAAATAGAAATAAATATAATTTTAGTGAATAAACAATCACAAGAGATCAAACACAACATTGGCTAATTCAAGCTCAGTTGTGTAAGCAACTTTATTGGCTTTTTAAAAAAGTGATTGTACAAGTAGCATATATATATTGAAGTTTTTCACCTTTACCCTTCTCAGGTCTATAGTGCTCCCCCAAGCCATTGGCATGTAAATCCTTCTGGAACTTATAAATACAAATCTGTATTTACATTCAGTTACATACATACAAGGGGGATGCCCCCCCTCACCCCCAGAAGCCCCAAAAACTTGGAATTATTTTTTTGGAGGTGGGTCCCTGTAGCACAGGCTTCTACCACTAGGTGAGTTTTCTAGGAACCCATCAGCATCATGTGCCAGCTAGTGTTGTTGTGAGAGGCTTCAGTGAATTTTTTTTCTCTTTTTTCAGATTCTTTCAGCATGTTTGCCCAATTCACAATGGACAATTTATGAGCACACCTGCCCGTAGCAGGCTGAGTGTTCAGCAGTTTTTCACCCCAAACGGCATGATCCCCATGGTCCACCCTTCCTATTCACCTGCTCTCACCCAAGCAGCTTTTTTTGTTTCCCCAGATGAAAAAAGTCCTCAAAGGGAAACGTTTTGCCGATTTGGAACGGGTGAAACAGAAAAACAGCAGAAGCACTAAAAAGCATCAAAACTGACAAGTTCAAAAACCGTTTTGAGCGGTGAAAAAAGCGTCTTGGTAGATGTATTGCATCAAACGGAGAGTACTTTGAAGGTGACTGAAGTTTTGAAATGTAAGAATAAATACACAATTTTTAAAATAAATAAATTCCTTTTTTTGGAGGGATCCCCCATCATGCATCTAGTTTTTAGAATGAAAAATAACTATTTAAATTTTTAGTACATTGCTATTAATAATTTTCAGTCAACTTTCCCGGTCGTTGAAAATAGATCAGCTGGGTTCAGTGGCTCAGCACGGGTTCAATTCCGTGCTTTGGGAGGCTGAGGTGAATGAATTGCCTGAGCCCACAGGTTCGAGACCTGCCTGGGCAACTTGATGAGACCTCATCTCTACAATAAATCAAAAATTAGCCAGGCATGGTAGCGCGCGCCTGTAGTTCCAGCTACTTGGAAGGCTGAGGTGGAAGGATTGTCGGAGCCCAGCAGGTTGAGGCTGCGGTGGCCGGGAGTGTGCCACTGTACTCCAGTCTGGGTGACAGAGTGAGACTCCAACTCAAAAAAAAAAAGAAAATAGATCTACCTCAATATTTTCTTTTTTTAGCTATATATCTCATAGTTTGAATGAATTGAAATATATTGAAACAATCCCTTATTGACTGACATTTAGGCTGTTTCCAGTGATCTGCCATAATAAATAATGCTGCATTGAACAATTAACATAATACTATAAGAAAAGGATTGGCAATAGTGGGAAACTGCTGGGAGGGGGCAGGGAAGTGGGACTGGCAGTAGTGGGAATTGACCTGGGGAAGGGGGGGCACACCTCATCAATAAGGGTACCTGCGTAATGAACATTTGTATACCTAACCCTGAATTGTATCCTACATCTTTAAAATAAAAAAATACTAGTTAAATAAAATAAAATAATTCTGCAAACAGTATTCTTAAATGAACATGCATATATATGTATACATGTATTTATGTAGGGTAGTTTTTTTTTAGGTTTTTTTTTATAGAAATGGAATGATTCATTTTAATAGTTATTGCCCAACTGTTATTTTAAAAGGCACTTCCAATTTGCATGCCAAATTGAGGACATGCTCCTGGAACTTAGGAGAAATTTTGTATGGATGTAAGAATTCAAGGTGTTGGTTTGCCCTGAACTTTAGCTGTATCTTTTTTTTTTTCTTTTCTTTTTCTTTCTTTTTTTCTTTCTTTTTTTTTTTTTTTTACAGTGATTCCTTGATCTGTGCAGTTGAATGAATCCTAGACCAAATTAAATCTTACTTATGTAGAAACTTGGTCTCCATGACCTTGTGTTTATCTGGGGAGGGATTTCTTGGTGTAGGCTGCGGTCCAGCTCTGAATGACCCTGATGGGAGAACACGTTTATCCCTCCATCTATAGAAGCTGAATTAGGCTTACTGGGATTAACTGGGACTGAAGGACTTGTTCATCTACTTTAATTATCCTTCCAATGAGAGCTTTTTCCCAGACTGGATTTTGGATCACAAGAAGAATGGAGACTGAAGGGAGTGATAGCACAACTCAGTTAAAGATCTTATAGAAAAGGCGCTCAGAAGGGAAAGCTCTAGCCTAATGTAGTAGATAAGATTTTATTTTTTTTCTTTTCTAAAGAAAAGCCATATATATATATTTTTTTTTAAAGGTGCATTTTGTAAACTTTGAGTGATTTGGTTCATTGATGAAATTATTTTTCTGAGGAATCACATTAAAAGACAGAAAGAAAAAAAGAATGGGTTTCTCCGCTCTAAAACAAATCAGGCTGTTCTGTACTGGAACTTGCACTCATAAAGCTAAAGTTAACAAAAGGATGAAAGCTGGGAAAATTGAGAGAATTAGAGAGCTGAGGACAAAGGCTGGACAAAATGGCCATCGTGCCATCATTGTGTTCTCTGCTGCCCTCTAGTGGTCCTGCAAGAGAGTTGGGTGTAAAACTGTCTCAAGGTCATCCTTAACAGAGTTAGCTCTATGTAAAAGAGAGGTGTCATTACGTATAGCCCTTAATGCAGTCCATCCTATCAATAGCCTGTCTAGCGATGAAGGAATAAATATTCTTTCATTCAAACTAGAGAACAGTCATGTGTCTGCTGCAATGGCGCTACCCAGTAGTAGAAAAAAATTATGGGAAAAAGGACATACTTTCCACTTAATTCAATGGAACTCATGTATGTTCAGCATCGACTCAGTGGTAGATTCTGTGTCCAGCACTGGAGAGAAATTAAACATGACTTGAGCCTTGGGGAGATCCCAATGTAGAGTGTGGATCACCAAAAAAAAAATAGTTAGATTTTTAACAGCTGTATAAGAGGCATTTGACAAGATGTTTGTTCTTGATAGTAATTCTCAAGTCAAAATGAGATTGCTCATGAAGCATTTTCATTTCTTCTAAAATAGGAAAAACATTTCCTTGTTCTGGGTAATGGTGACAGTTCAGGAAATGAATAAAAAGTTTTCTTTCTTCTCTCTCTTTTGTAAAACACTGAATTTGGGCTGCTGAGATGGCACAACTATGACAGCTCAAAGTTTCAGTCCTGGTTTGAAGATGAAAGCCAAATCATGTACACCAGTTCTTTATTCCTCTACAAAATAAATTCCTCTGTGAACTACAGGGAAATAAAAGGCTCTACTGAGGGAGACTGCCACACTAAATGGCAGCAGAGTCAGAGACGGCCACCTGTCCCCCATGCATGCAGAGCTGTGCCTGATGCTCCTGAAAGGAATCTTTTGTAGACTCCTCCCCATCATCAGTCTTGGAATCTTCTTTATTTAGGGACTGGTGGACTTTGCTAAGGAATCCTCTTTCCCAGTGCCTTTGCTAGCAGCTTCTGGATTGCATTTATTTAAAACTAATCTTCCCTTCTTTGCATTAACCAAGAAGCAAGAGAGAGTCTGAGGAAGAGGGTGAGATTAAAGGGAGGGATTCCTGTTCATTATCTAGAGAAACACTGGTGTGTGTGTGTGTGTGTGTGTGTGTGTGTGTGTGTGTTTAGGGAAGCTACTCTTACTGTAACCTGGAAATTATTAGTAGAAGACTGAGGACTATATCTCTCTAGCATCCATTCTCCTGCATTATACTAGATTTTCTAGAGGCAACCATCCTTTCTTACTCTCTGTCCTTGTGGTTTGAGAGTTCAAATCCCCCCTGATATGTAAACCAAGAGTGGGTACTCAGAGTTTGACATCTTCTGGCTACTATGTCCAAGGAAACATAAAATCTAGTCTGGACCAATCAGAGAAAATGAGACTTCACTTTGGAACTTATTGAAACTATCAGGGAAAATGCATTTTCTTTCTTCTGGGGTAGTAAAAAAAGATGCAGCATAAGCCTGGATATGCTGATATCTTGCTATCATGAAGGGAGAAGTCACCCTACAGTACAGCAATTGACACTAGGGTCCTAGTGACATTGTTTGAGTTTCTAGATACAGCCATTTTTGAAGACTCATATAAATATCCACAAACTTTTCAGTTATGTGGGCCAAACTTTTGATTCTTGTTCAAGTCAATAGATCTCAAACTTCAGTATGTGTCAAACCACTGGGGGAGCAGACTAACCTACAGGTTGCTGTGCCCCACCTAGGGTGGGGCCTGAGAACTTGCATTTCAAACAATTTTCCAGGAGATGCTGCTGCTGCTGGTCTGGGAATCCCACTTTGAGAACAAGTGGCTTATACGCTTTCTTTAGTTTCTGCTGCTTATAATAAAAACTGTTCTGACTGATACCAGGAGAGCTGTTCTAAATGGGAAAGAATCTTATTCTTAAGAGAATTGTTAGAATAGGATCAAAGAATATGTTTGGGGCCTAGTCAATAAGCAGTTGAAAAAATGACATGCTCATGCTTCACGACTCAAGGGACCAATCTGGCACTTTCTTTAGGTGGTTTTCCATTCTGTTTCTACTCACACCTGATACCTTCTTATGGATAAAGGCAAGGCTGATGGAGTATATAACAAATGAGCAAAACCGGCAGGACTAATACATGTTTTGTCAAAGACTTAAAACGCATGCTTTGAGAAAATGCACATTTTTTCACTCTGATCCAGTCTGTCAACAAAATGCTTTTCACAAGAAACATCAAAGCCATTTCATCTGCAAATTTCATTTTTTTGAATCCCTTAATCTACCCTGTTGACAAAAATTTCTGTCAAGTGCCTCAAACCATTGTATTAACAAATTTCGTTTTGTCAATCATGATTTAGCCTGCTTGCAAATGCTTTTTGTAATATTCCGCTCCATTCTGTAGGAAGAATACCTAACAGTCAATGCCTCAATCTTAAGATTGAAAGGGAGTGAAGGAGGAAAGTAAAAGTGATGTTGGAGCCTGCTCATTGAGCATGTTGATCGGATACCCCTGTGCATTTTAACTAAATCCGGCTCATCTGAAGTCTTCTCTGGGTATTTCAAGCCACAGTGAGGGGAAGGATATTATGTTTGGCGAAGTCACACAGTGCTGGTCATGCTTTCCTGTTCGGTGTCTTATCTGCTAATCACAGCCTTTCTATCTTTACCTCACTGTGGCTGGTCCTGGTGGCTTGGGTCACCATTCACAGCTCCCCCAGCAAATTCAGGGGAGTGGCATGTAGATTCTAGTGTCTTCCAATTTCAGTGTAACTTCACCCCAATTATTATGTCATTAAAGTGAAGGATAGCCACTGCTGTTTTCCAGAGATGCTGTGAGAGCATCTGGCTATTTCTGCTCCAGAGGAAGCTATGGCAGGTGACTTCGGACTTGAGATACCTGTTTTCTGCCTTGCTTATTGCTAACTTCTTGGTTGATAGGACAAGAAGGAGAGAAGATTCTGAGTTTCCTGATAGCCTCTGACACATTAATTGCTAACTTTTCTTAGGTACTTCATAACAAGAAAGTCTTAAGTTTAGGCCATCAATTCAAGTTACGGTGGAGACCCCATGGACACTTTCCAAATCCTGTAGGTGATTAGATGTCAGTAAAGAAAGGTGCACTGGTTTAAATGTTGAGCAATCTGAATTCAAACTCAGATTCCACTTCATAATGGCCATCTGACCTTGAGAAGTCACTGGACATCTCTTCACCTGCACATTGTACAATGACACTAAGGAGAGTCACTTGCCCTGCAGATTTTCTGAGCTCTTGGGAAGATCAAAGGAGAGAAGTTTATCTGCTATTCATGGCCTTTCCATCTTTACCTCCAAGATATCTTACGGTGGCTAGTCTTGGTGGCTGGAGTTTAGGGCGATTTTCAAATGTTAAATACATCTAAGGCTGCACTGGATATTGTTTAAGAAATGCTTCTTTCGTTTTTGCTATCACAGATGAGACACTGGGTTCCTCTCTGTGCTATAAGCCAATGGCAGGTGATGGTGTAATTTGAGAACTTGTCCCAACTTGACTTCAACATTGACATTCTGTGTATCCTGGAAACCCACTCTCAGGTGGTCTTTGGAATGTGGCATGTGAAGGAGAAAAGACCATATATAACGTATATTGGCAAAGGTTGCTATGCTAATATGCATGTGCATACCACATTGGTTTCTTGCATGACCATCACTGGAAACAGAGATGGGTTGGTCTAATGCAGAAATAGTTAAAATGTGAAACCTAGAATCCTCCCCTGGAAGGGCAGATGGCAGAGGACACCAGGCAGGTGGAACAGAAGAATCCCCTGGGTATTTGGAGAAAGTAGGAGGGCATACCAAGACCTCACATTTTCTCTTGCATGATTTTCATCCATTTCCTCACAACGGAAGAATTTTCTCATATCAGAGACTCTTTGAACCCTAGGCTCTACTTGGGTATAATAGTCACTACAAAAGTTCCATGGCAGCCAAATTTGGGTGGCAATGCCTTTCATCAATGGAACCTGTGTCAGGAATTGTGACAAGGCCACTGAGGTCTGCACGTTCCCATGCATTCCTTCTTGACCCCTTTAAGAACTCTTCAAACTTCTCTTCTCTAGGTGAGACCACCTCATTTCCAGGCCTCACTCTTCCCAAACCCTTTTCATCTCCATGGTCTCTTATACGGCAAGTGACCGTGCAGCTAATAATAGACTTCCTGGAGCTCTCAGCCCCAGATTTGCTGTCTACAGCCAAGGAAATCAGTACACAGCTAGGGAGAAACAAGTCAATTAAATAAGTGACAAACAAACAAACTCTGGTTTTTCTCAGAAGACAAAGCTAGTGGAAAAGGCTTTCTGGGCTGGTGGTTTCTAGGGATTCATTCTAAAGATGGATACCTACACACATTAGGAGAAAGAGGGCCTGGGGCAGCCCAGGGGTACAAAGAAAAGCAAAAGGGTAGCCTCGGACTGCAGGTTCTGCACATTCTATTGCACATAATTGGTTCTTTCCTGGGAAACAGTTGCACTAAACTTTGGTTTCTAGAAACAGAGTCAGGTCTAATAAATAAACTACTATATTGGGCAATTTGAAAACTAGGTCTTTTAAATCACAGATAGTGGATAATGTAGCCTAAATTAGCTTATAGAAAAAAAAAATGAAAATTTCTTGGCTTATATACCTTAACCATTTAAGAGTAACTCTTACTTTAGATGCAGCGGGATACAAAAGCTCAAGCCACCACAGAAGTGACTTCCTATTTTCTATTTCATGACTCAATTTTCTCTTTGGATAATTCATTCTCAACCAGGGTTCTTCTCATAGATGCAAAATGCCTTCTTCTAGTTCCTAAAGTCACAGCCTTCTAGTTTTCATTTTGGCAGAAAAGAGTTGGAGACTTGATTCCTAGCATTCCCAGAAAACTTCCTGAGATTCACTCTAATTTGGGAGGCCACATACTCACTTCGATACACGTGCTACATGAGGAAGACTCAGCCCTTTCATTGGGGCTGAATTGGGTTATATATTCCACCTATACAGGCCTGGAAGGACTAGTATGGGACAGGTGGGGCACTCAGCAGAGAATCAGAAATCCTAGCTGAAAGGAAGGGTCTGTTAGTCATGGCTCAGTAGCAGAACACTCACATTGTTGTTTTAAGCCAAAAGCAATTTATTACAGGATATTCAGTGCTTAGATGGTTGGAGGGGCTAGGATCAGGCTCCAGGAATGAATTCCAGAACACTAATACAGACTTGGCCAACATCAGGAATGGCCCCTCTATTGTACTCAGGAGTCTGGAGAACTGAGAAGCTGCCCTACTAAGTGCTGGTTCCTGGTCGTACTCCCTTTGTGTTTGCTAGGGATAAAGAAGCTACCATCAGATCCACAGGCTCCAGAGTGCCACACTTGCTGAATCCACACCAGCAAAATGACATCCTCCATTCTGCCTTCTGACCACCACAAAGCTACTGAGTCCCTTCCCTGGAACTCTGCTAACACTACTGTGGAAAAATCAAATATTATTTGGCAACTCTAGCCAGCAAAAGCAGCAGAAAAGTGGTCTCTGCCTTACTGTTGTCTTCCAGATCTTGTGCTTCTGATTGGTTAAACCAAAATGACATCTTGAACCTTGGGGAGTCTGAAAAGCAGAGAAGTTAGCTTTATAGCATTTAACTACACTAGAAGGAGGGCAAAATGAAAGTCAAATGATCATCTTCATAAATACCATAACAGGAGGGCCAGTTAGGGATGTCCACTATAGTTAAGATTTAAATTATACATAAGGCCTCTTAGGGCCAATCTCTGTCTTTACACTTCCCCTAGATGGATCATTCTTGCTGGCGCAAAGCTGCAAAGACTCATGGAGGGATAGACACACTGCATTAGAGAGTCACCCATGAAACACCATGGATGCTCAGCAAGGGATTTGAGGTGTGCACCTAGCTAGAGAAGAAATGCAAGAATATAAGCATGGGGGCAATATCATGTTCAAATAATGCCTAGATAGAAGGACAACAGCAAACCATGGAGTAGACAGCAGACGAAGAAGGAGGAAGCCCTTCAGACGTCCATGGCTTCCTGGGTTTGGTGACCCAATCTACGGCTGTCACTATATGTATCTGGAGTTCTTGATCCCTTATTTGAACAATACGTACTGACAGTATTGTGATAGCCAGTATTTCTTGTATGTAAATCATGAGCCAGGTATCCTTCTGTGCCCTTCACAGATATAATTCCATTTAAGCCACACCAGAATTCTGATCCACAGGGACAATCATTCATTCACATATTCAACAAATATGTGTTGGCTATCCATTAGGTAGTAGATCCAGTCCTAGGTGCTGAGATTACAGCCATAAACAAAGCAGACAAAGATGCCTTCCCTTATGTTTCTTACATAGTAACTATTATTCTTCTTATTTTTTGGAGGAGGAACTTGAGGTGCAGAAGGGTTGTGTCACTCACTCAAGGCCATTAGGACAGTGACTGGTATATTTGAACCCTGGCCGTCTGGCTTCAGAGTCCTGCTCTCCCTCACCCAGCAAAACCTTAACTCCATTTCACTGAAGGGCAAACTGAAGCTCAGAGGCCATTAGTTGATGTGTCCAGGCTCATACCAACGCAAACAGCAAAACTGTCACACCCATAAGGGAGCCACAGTAAAGTCATTTCAAGGCAACATTCTGCCTCCAGGACTTTGCATGTTATCACTGCTCTCCCCACCTCCCAATGCTCCTAGTAGTGATGATGGTGATATTGCTGAGGGCTGGCATTCAAGGGCTACCATGTGCCAGGCTCAGAGCTAATCACTTCACATGGTTATCTCATTTAAGTTTTACTACCTTTGAAGTATGTATAATAATTATCCCCATTTCACAGATGAGAAAGGAAACTTGAGGAGTAATTTTCTCAAGGTCACAGAGTGAGAAAATGGGGGAGCTAAGGTTTAAACTAACTTTATCTAAAGCCATGTGAAATTGTTCTTGACCTTAGTAAACCTCTGTCTTTCCCTTATACTGAGAGGGAGGGCTTTGAGGGGGTTGGCAAAGGAAAACACTTTTCTTAATTCAAGAAGCATCTCATTTACATCTGTGTTGTCACAAAATAAGTTCAGAAACGTGGTCAGGACCAACCATTTTGCCAAAGCCCACATTGGATAAGGGTTCATGCCAACACATGAGCCAAGATCAGTTGATCCCCCCCCCAAAATCATATGTCTGACTTCCTCTGGCATCCACCCACCCCCCTGTCCCTTGCTATTCTAGTTGAATCCAGCTCTTGACTTGGCTCATGTCTCTGCTTATTTTCAGTCATATTTCCAAAGGATATGTTTTTATTGGAGCAATAACTTCCATCATAAATTAAATAATTTGACACTTTGCCTTTAGCATTAAAGGAAAAAACCCTGCATGATTTGAATTTAACAGTCTCAAGTCAGTCTCAGGAGTTTTTCCAGTGGGGTAACCTCTGAGGCCAGGCTCTCCATCCTTGGATCTGTTAGAAATGCATAACATGAAGAGCAGGGCTTCTCAAGCAGGCACTATTGATGCTTTTGGGCCAGATAATTTTTAGTTGTGGGGATTGCTCTGTGTATCATAAGATATATAGCTTCATGTTTGGCCTTTTTTCACTAAATGGCAGCACTGGCCCCCTACTTGTAACAAGTAGAAATATCTAGAGACATTGACAGATAACTGGGGTGGGGTGGTAGGGTGAGCAAAATCACCCCTACTTGTAAAAGCTTTGCATTCTGAACTTGGAGAATAACTGACTTGGAGACTCAAATGTGCAATGGAAATGATAACAGTACCCACCTGACACAGTTGTTGGACTGATTATTAGCTGAAATCATGTACAAAATGTGCAATGGTCCGTCCTCCTCCGGGACACAAAGCCGGTCTACATTTCTCAGCCTTCCTTGCACATAGGGGGAGCCATGTTCCTGGCTAATGGAATATGAATGAAAATTATGTGAACTAGGTCCATAAATGCCTCCTGCCTGTGAGTTCTTAGTATGGTTTGATCTCCAAGGCTTCAAGGGATGGGAGACTACAAGGTGGAAGCAGCCTGTGTCTCTGTTTGGTTGTGTGGAGCATAACCATACTTTCTACCTTACCACTGCTGACTGGGCTTTTAGTGAGAAAAATATAAGCTTTTGTTGTTTAAACCACTGAAATGTTAGTGTTTATCTGTACATCAGCAAGCATGACCCTAACTACTGCTGGGCATGATTGTAACAATACAGTTGACACATCATAAGCATCGATAGATGTTAAATAATACTAACATGATTAATAACTAGGGAAAGAAATGGGAACCGAACCAATTGACGTATATTATGATGTGTTTCTCACCAAGTCATGAAATTTGATGGATAAATCAGCATCAGCTTAGGTCAGATATGCAAGTGCAGTCTTGTGAGCTCCATGAAGTGTCTCAAGAACTAGCAGCCTTGGTTCTTCCCAGAACATGGCCTGTGCCCACTTGTAAGTAGAATCTGTGATGGTCTCCCTCTCCAGCAAGGCCAGTGCTGAGATCCAAGTAAAAAATTTGGTTTCAGGGGATTCTGGGAAGGCCCTTTAAGTTCTCAAATGTCTTTCTTATCAATACTAGAAATTCTTGAGTCTGTGGGGAGCTACATTTGAATAATGTGAAGTGAAGGAAGGCAAAATTCTTAGCCCAGTAGGAGATCAAACTGGTAAAATTATCATGGAGACAGACCCCAAGTCCCACAGGGAGGACTTAAAAGCTAGATATATTTTTTGTCCTCTGCTATAATCCTATGCCTTGTCTAATATTGAAGATTCTTGCAATGTTAAACGTTAGAAAAACTGTAAATATTTCACATACTTCGTTTCTACAAATATTTGTGGCACACCAACTAGGGTAGGCTGAATAGGTAAGCTCAAAGATGCTGATGTAGTTCGAATGTTGTCCCTCTAAGTCTCATTGATCCCTAACATTGGAGGTGGGGCCTAATGGTAAGTATTTGGGTCATGGGAGAGGATCCCTTGTGAATGGCTTGGCGCCGTCCTCATGGCAATGAGTAAGTTCTCACTCTCACTTGAGAGCTGGTTATGTAGAAGAGCCTGACACCTCCCTTCTCTCTCTTGCTTGCACTCTCACCATGTGACACACCTGGTCCTCCTTCACCATCTGCCATAATTAGAAGCTGCCTGAGGCCTCATCAGAAGCAAATGCCAGTGACATGCAGGATCAAGAATCCACTAAACTTATTTGCTTCATAAATTACCTGTCACCCAGTATTCCTTTATAGAAATACAAAACAAACTGGTACAGATGCCCACATGGTAATCCCTGGAACTTGTGATTTTGTTAACTTTCCATCATAAAGGGGACTATGCCGATGTGATTAAGTCAAAGATCTGAGATGAGGAGATTATCCTGAATTATTTAGATGCATTGAATATAATCACAAAGGTTCTTTTAAGAGAGAAACAGGAGGATCAGCCATTAGCTGTGACAACAGAAAGAAAAGGTTGGAATAACATGAGGGAGGGGCTATGAATCAAGGAATGTGGGTGGCCTCTAGAGACTGAAAAAGGCAGGGAAATACATTGTCCCCTCAGAACCTCCAGAAGAAACTAGCCCTTAATTTTAGCCCAGTGAGAATTGTTTTGGATTTCTGACTTACAAAACCATAAGATAATAAGCTTTTTATAAAGTAAATACATGGATCTATTTTGAGTGTGGCCACAATGTAGGTCAGGATTCTTCTGGTTGTGACTGAAAACCTAGTAAAAAGTGGCTCCAGGTATGCCTATGTCAAGGAGTTAAATAATATCAACAGATCTCTCTCTCCCTCTGTTATTCCTGCTCCATCAATTGTTTGCTCTGATTCTTTTATTTTTATTTTTTGTTTAGACATAGAATCTCACTCTTTTGCCCAGGTTGTATAAGAGACAGAGACAAAGATGAGGGTTGGAATAGCTTCAGTGTGTTTGATTCCTAGGATCTGCAATACCTGGTTGGTCTTGACCTCATGGCCTCAAGGGATCTTCCCACTTCAGTCCCCCAAGTTGCTTGGATTTCATGTGAGCCACTGCTCAGGTTCCTTGTTCTAGTTATCTCTGTGTTAGCCTCCTTTTCTCTCACTTTACAAGGGGACGATGATTCCAGAAACTAGAAAAAAAATAGGTTCAGCTTAACTAGTGCAAAAATGACCTTTTTTTCCAGAATTTACAGAACAACCATGAGAAGAATGGGACAGAGGAAATCATGCAGGATGACTGGCTAATACATATATGAATGTCTGGGGCCAAGCACCAGGTCAAGGTGATTGTCTGCCCCCATGAGACCCACATGAAGTACATGGATGAGTAATTATTCAAATAAAATAGAGACTCTCTTTCCAGAAGAATGACAGAAAGCAAGTAGGGTAGATCAGTTTCTGAGATGACCATCAAAGTCAGAGAAAGTGTTGCATTTTGATTAGAACAAAAGTTTAAGGGCTGACTAAAGAAGCCCACCAACCCAACCAGGCACGGTGGCTCACACCTGTAATCTCAGGACTTTGGGAGGCGGAGATGAGAGGATTGCCTGAGCCTAGAGTTTCAAGACCAATTTGGTAACTTAGGGAGACCTCGTCTCTACAACAAATGAAAAAATTAGCCGGGCATGGGAGTGCACGCCTGTGGTTCCAGCTACTTGGAAGGCTGAGGTGGAAAAGATCACCTGAGCCCAGGAAACCGAGGCTGCAGCGGCCATGAGCCTGACACTACACTCAAGCCTGGGTGACAGAGTGAGACTCCAACTCAAAAAAAAAAAAAAAAAAAAAAAGCCCATTATGATCATCTCTTCATCTTTCCTTCTTTCCTTTTTTTTTTTTTTTGAGAAGCTATATCCTAGTTTCTATCTCCACATATTTTTTTTAAAAAGCCATATCTTGTTTATCCATTTTACCACTCATCCTATTATATTTTGGACTTAGAACTTCCAAGAATCAACTCCTGTGCAAAGCTCTTAGGGCCCTTTTTGTAAAGAGTAACTCAAGTGGAAGTAATTAATCATTGTAACTATTTAATTTTCTTATGGAAAATTTCAGACTTTCCCAAAGAAGGAGAGCTCCTGAGTTCTGGCAGCATTTCATACCTAGAATTAGCTCTCTGCCCCTTTGCCCTGGTCCCGATCTTTCCTGCACATTAATATAGCTTATTGGGTTCCTGTGGAGTTGACCACAAGAGCCATCGAGTGAATTTTCTTCCACTGTGGTGCTGGATTAGGATAATGCCAGTGAGAACCTGCTGATTATCTAAAAATGACTCAAGGAGTGTGCGTCCGACTCCATTAATCTTTCCTAATTTGTGCCAGCCTGCTACTTTCGGATTCGTGGCTTTTCTCCTTGCCATGGTATTTAAATGCTCTCTGTTTAAGATCACCCCCCAGTGTGTGTGTGTGTGCTGGTGTGGACGTGTGTGGTGGGGGTGTGTGGAGAATCTTCTGGCTAGGTTCTCCTCTGCTTTTGGAAAGCAGACATGTTGAAATGGAAATGGGTGTGAATACGAAGCAGGTGCACTTGTGGCACTTGTCCAGTGCTCCCCATGTGTGGTTCACACACTAGATCCATGGTGTGGGAAAGCCAATGGATGCCATGCAGCAGAACAAGCTCCTTAGTGCTAGAAATGTCTTGGGAACAAGGTACTAAACAAAGGGACACATGTTTCTTCCTCCAGAATGTCTTAGAGCCTTTATTCTTGCTCATTTGTGCTGGGCATCTCTCAGAGGATCAAACACATACGTTTCCCAAACTTAACTGATGGCAGACAAACTCTGCATGGCAACTTCATGAACACTGATTTGACAGACATTTATTTGGTGCTTACCACACACTAGGCTCTCTGCTGGGCACAGAGTATGGCATTTTGAGAGGCGCAGACATAGCCCCACATATCCCAGGACTGGCATTTCAGAAACTCCCCCTCTGAGAAGTGTAGCCATAGCCCACTGTATTTTCCTTGGAATAATAGGTTTCTGTGGAGTTTGTGCCCTAATCTTTTTGTTTTCAAGAACTGATGTGTGGGCTAAAATGAAGCATTTTGAAAGTGAGGATAGGAGATTTGTTTAGTGCCACAGAAAACAAACATTAGAAAGAAGATCTTTCTGTTCTATGGTTTTTTATATTCTTGTGTGATATTATAAATGTATACTTGCGATGGTTAGGGGTTCAAATAGTTGCACTTGGCTCTTTAAGTAGGTTTTAAGCTCCTCAAAAGTTGGGACCATGGCCAATTTTTTTCTTCTTTGTTATCAACTCAACTCTAATTACATAATTCTTGGATTTAGATACTAGTTGGTTTTAGATACTGCAGATCCTGGGAATCAAACACCCTGAAGTTGCTGTACCTTCATCTCTGTCTCTGTCTCTTATACACACTTTTGTGTTTGTATGCTCACCACACACACACACACACACACACACACACACACACACTTCTGCTTCCCTTTGAGTGTTACTCCATTTGCTCCCCCTGCAGTCATTCTCCTCTGCCTGCTTGGTGACAGCTATAGGGTCACAGTTCTATATCTACCTGATCATAGGATAAAGAGAAATTTTATCATAGTCTCCAGTGAGACAATCTCAGAGCAGAACTCTGTTCAAGCTATGTCCTGTGCCAGACCTCTGAGCGCAGGATGGATCCACTGGGATGACCCACTGTCTGAGTTCATTGCTCCAACTATTGCAGTGGTGGTCAACACATCATCTCCTTTCGTCCATAACTCTAGGGAGCACTGAGAAGATGGAGGCGCTTGATAGAGAGTTGCTGCTGGATCAATGAAACAATGAGATGTAGAGAATGGATAGTGCCGGGCTGTGGCATTATTTATAATTCAATAATATGTTTCTGTTGTCATATAGTCTTGAAACATGGTAGGTATCCAGCAAAAGTTTTCTCATAAGAGAAAAGTCCTCTGTTTTGGATTAACCTTATGTGAAATTTTGTTGCATTTGTCTTATTTTCTTTGGAAGCCTCTGATGTTTATTAAAGTTTATATTTTCAGAAATTTTTGTTGAATTTTGGGGGGCTTCTGACAAGTTGCTGTTCCCAAAAAGATTCCCCTTTTCATCTCCTAGTGCCGAAAGTGCATTCTCTTCCTCGTTAGACTCCTGGCTTTCTGGGTATTTGGTTCTTCACTTCTTGTCCTTATAAAGATAGCCAACCTTCACTTCATCACTCCTTTTAATGAGGTTCCACACAGAGATGCAGGCCTGTGTGGACTCTCTAATTGCTGCCCAAGAAACTTCCTGTCATTTTATAGGCTGATGTAACAGCTGATGTAACACGCAGGTAGGGAGGGCTGAGTGGTGGCCGAATAGTGACCTTGGGTTGAAAAATGAGAGCTGAGGGTTTATGGACTCCTCCTCTCTCTCCCTGTCTTCTGATATATAACTCTTTACGATCTCAATCCTAATGTGTGTCTTATTAGGAAAGATGGAACTGAACACCTGTGTGTAGGGAGCTGTCTAAACATATGGCCCGTGTTTCCTGCACAGGAGTCATCCTACCAGTTCTTTGCTTCTTTTCTAAACAACAGAGAGCATTGTGCAAGGTTGGAACAGAGAGCAAACATATATTAGGTTACTCCTCATAGTAGGTTAATACGTTTTTGCACATTCATACATGCCAGACATTGTATTAGCTCTTTTATAGTTAATAGCATATTCAATCTTCAACCATTTGAGTGATATTGTTCCTATTTTACAGTTGAGGAAACTGAGGTTCACGAATGGTGAAACTGTACATTCTGTGCCACTCTGTCCCCAGACATTGGAAACATATGTCTTCAACAAGCTTCCTGGGAATTTATCATGTTCTCTCAAGTTTGTGAAAGGTAGTTGTTGAGTTCTGCTGTCAGCATTTTGAAATGCATTTAGTGCTATTCATCTGGAGGCAGCTGTGGCTTGGAGAAAATGGGGCTGGATTTAAATAAAAGTCAATATGTGCAGTATGACTCACGTCCTACCACAAGACTCAGTTTCTTCATCTGCAAAGTGAGCATCAGGCACCTGGTTACCTCTTAGATGCAATAACGGGGGTGAAATGCAGTGTGTGAACTGAAGAACAGCTCCGTGTAGTAGTGAGTAGAGGAGGATTTTGTATGGAATTTGTAGATCCTCAGTCTACTCTGGGAGCCTATGTATAGGGGTGAATCTCATGATCCACATATTTGCTTGTCATTCAGCTCACTAGCATGCAAGAAATCCCAAGGGCAGGCAGCGGTGAATGCAGTGGTCACTGAGTGGTTAATGGAATCTCAGTGGCCATGTCATCACCCGGAAGACTTTCTTTATGCTTTCAGCCGCCTGCACCATAGGTAGCTGTGGTCTGCCCACTCTCCTCCTCACCTGTTTTGGATATCCTTCTGTCTCTTTACACATGCTTCTCGGCCATCTCCCTTACCATCCTTTTGCAGAAGCTGAGATTACTGAAGGATAGAGCTGGAAGAGGCTCTTGAAATAAATCCAGAGATAAAAGTTCCTAATTTCTCCAGCACTTCTCAACTCGTGGTGCCTAACCCACTGGGGGAACTTGCAATTCATTTCAGTAATAAAAGACAAATACTCAGTTTTTCATTTAGTTATGATGCAGTTGCATGAATACATATTAGAAAAGGACTTTAAATTTTTATTTATAATTAGGATATAAAATGTCTTTTAAATATGTTTGTTAAAACCACTAATAATACAGTAGTTACATGCAAATATTGTGAAGAGACAATATACCATTGTGATGTGCAATTTGAAAAAAAATTTTCTTTTTCTTTGTTTTTCACAGAAGTAATTGGGGCTCAGAGAGGGAAGTGATTTGTTCAGAGACACACAGCCCATCTGTGGTGCTTGGACTATCACTGGGCCCTGGGGCTCCTCTTCCAGTGCTGTGCTCATCAAGTTAGGTTACGTTAACTCTGGACCTTGAGTCAAACATGATTAGAAAAGTAAACCAAACCACTACCAAATGCTCTCTAAGGTCAGCTAAAACAACATTTTGGAGTAAAATCTCTTTTTTTGTTTGATTATGTTTTTGTTTGTTGGTGCTCTTTTGTGAGGAAAAAAGCCAAATCCTACAGCCCCAGCTGAAATTCCATAGCAATGATAAGAGAGGTAGAGAGGCAAGCAATGCATTTGCCCATCAAGGCTGCTTTCTCAGCTGTGTAAGGACTCAGCCTGGTGGCCAAGGCCAACACTCCCTGTCTCTCAGAGCCTTAGGCTGCTGCTGGGAGGTTGGGGTACATGTGTGGGCAGCTGAGTAGGAAGACTCTGTCCCTGTGCTCTTTCTGAGTATAGTTTATGAATTAGAGTTCCACATAGGGTTCTAACACACCCGAATCACACTGCGGGTGTATAGTCAGACCTGTCTTTCTCCAAAGTCTATGCTCTTTCCATTACAGCAGAAATTTTCCAGCTTATGTTGTGGAACACCTCCCTCCCCCCCATTTTTTAAAATTAAGGATACCATTGTGAAGTACAATTTTCTCAACATGAAAGCCCTTTGTTTCTCAGAGTTTATTGTGAATATTAAATGGAACAACATATAGGAAAGCATCCAGCATTGTTCTTATTGTGTAGTAGACACTAGGTAATTAGGAAATTTTATTCATGGTTATCATCACCATCATGTCACCTCCCTCCCAAGGTCATTTCATTTTAAGAAGGTGCAAACTTGAAGACAGAATATCAGACTTGACAAGGAACGTCCAGGCATCTATAACAGGTGGTGTGTGTGTGTGTTAGGGGAGACGTGGGGAGGGCTCTATTCCTGATATGGGTAAATTATGTCACCTCTTTGTAAGTATATGGCTTATTTTTCTTAGGGACTGCAGTCATCTATCATCCTGCACCTAGTCACCAAATTCAGAAATCTACTTCTAAATGAAAAACTTAAAATCTCTAGCACAGGGGCAGTGGCTTGGGGGTGTATGTATTAACACACAGGGTATAGACGTAGCTTCTATGGTGGTCATTCTAGTTAACCAATCCCCCAGAATGTCCTTTCTTTACATGTCCTGTGTTCTACAGAAGGGAAAATAAATGTACTCACTCTACTTATGGATCTAGTAGATTTTTCATAAGGCCCATTTTCTTTTTCCAAATGTGTTTTTGCAGGAGGGTACCCTGAGCCTGCAGTGCTGAGGAAACACTCTCTTGTTAGTGAATTATCTGCAGTGCCTCCCCCACCCCTCTCCCTGCTCTGTCTTCCCATCCTGCAGTAGAAACACTCCATTCTGGCCCCATTAGAAACACACAATGACTCATGTTCATGAAGTGTGTTTTGAACTTTAAGTTGCCTCTTCATATTTTTAAATCATTGCATTTAAGTCTAATTCAATAAGATTCTGTATTTCCTTTCAATTTAATCTGTGAGTTGCTTTCGCCTACCTGTTGCTAGGACAACCAGTGTCTGCTCTGGCTTTCGCTTGTTGTCCAGGCAGAGGTTGTGTTAATTAACTCCCTGAAATTGCAGGCCAGGTAATCAATACCAAATGTATGGACTTGGCTGGAATGTTTTAATTAAATTTACAGTAATTTTATTTGCAGCTTCTTCTGCAATCTGCATAGTGAGTAATTGATTTTTATTTCAGATACAATGGTCTGTTTGCTAGCCGGGTCATCCCTTCTCCTAAGTGCCTTTCTCCATCAACTGAACCAATGTTAAATGAGGAATAACCAGGGTGAATCGTTAGTTAAAATAATAATGAAAAAGAAACAAACTTTAAAATATCAGGAGGGTTGAGCTTCTGACAATTGAGCCACCCCCAACTGAACGTGTTTTGCATGAAATAAACCCTAATACAGGGATCAGTGGGATCCTATGGAAAAGATCCAATGATGATGAGTAGGAAATACAAAAACTGTGTGCTGCAGCCTCCTCTGCGCTGCTTAAAATAAAAGATGGCAACAACCGCCCTCTACCACCACTATTCTTGGTAAAGACGTGTCCTTACAGAATTGGGCTGTGCTCCACTCAGGAGAAACTCCCCTCCCTTCCTTAAGCATAGTACTTATATGTTAGGCTCCTAAGACATGTAAACCTGGGGTCTTCATCCCAGCAATGCCACTAACTCAATTTTATCAACATCCCTTTATATCTAAAGGAGAAATGATGGATCATACCCACCTCACAGGGTTGTTATGGGATTAAATACAATCACACACATGATGGGGTATATTAACCCACAATTCTAAGAGCATTAACTCTGGAGTCAGTCTGTGTTTTTATTCCAGCTCTGTCACTTGCTCTTTGGATGACATTGGGCAAAGCACTTAATCTTTCAGGGCCTCAGACTTCTCACTTGTAAAATGGGCATATTGCCACCTGGTTTGTAGAGTTATGCTGAGGCTCCTCTGAAATAATGCAGCTAAAGCACTGGGCCTCAGTTCCTGGTACACACATTTCCTGGTGTTTTCTTGGGTTTGAGTTTGGGGGTAGTTCTTTAGTCCTGTACAGTTTCAATCAAGCAGATTCCTTGAGATCTAAGAACCAAACCTGTTTCAATTGCTTGGGGTAAGGGAAACTTCTTTCAAGGCTCTTTGAAACTGGCAGGTAGAATTAGAATCTGTACCAATGACTACACCAAAATGCTCGACTCAGTCTCTCCCCTATTATGGGGACGTTTAGAAGCACCCCTCAGGAAAGTCTTTCTCTTCTTTAAGAGCAGGAACCTGAGCTGAATGCCCCACCATTTTCCTTGTTTGTCTGGTCTTCTCACTTTCCACAGTGAGAATTAAATTGAGTGGTTTTCCTACCATCAGTGATGGGAAGCTTGCATTGGACAAATTCCCTTTCAAACATGTCAGAATCAGTTGAGTTCCCTTATGTACTTCCGTTTGAGTATGACTTTGTTCTCCTTCTCTATGACAGGGGTTGGGGAAGAGCAGAGGCAGGGAGAGGGGCAGGGGCACAGGCTAGCTCTTATGGTTCCACCAAAGAAAACATCCCAACATGACTAAAGCACAAACAAAACAAAGCAACATAGCCCTGGCCAGGTGCCCTGATCCAATAGTGGTACTAAGACTTTTATGCCAGTCATAAAAGGTTAAAGCCAACTTTTATTTGCAGATAAATTTTATTATTTGAAATACCTAGTAAGAACTCACTAGATATCACTGGATGAAGGAAGAAAGGAACAGTTTAGGAAGGCAAGTATGATTCTATAGGGCTTCTTCAAGATGGTAGAAAAGCAGCCAACCACTGGCTCTGCTAGAATGCCTTTCAAGAGTCATTTTCTGACAATACGATGTATTTTCCTAAAGGTATTCTTGGCCACAGGAGCTTGAAATGACCATTAGGGAATGAGTGAGATTTTCTTATAGTGAACACCGATCTGGAAATCATTTCTTTCTACCCACATTTTATGTTCCAAATACACAGACTTAGTGAGAATGTATTAATTTTCCTTCAAAGAAAACAGTAGAATATTGTATTGGAAGAGCTTCAGCAAATAGAAAAAAAAGTGTCCCCTGATGAAAATATAGACGTTATGCTGGAATTTGAGGATATTTCTCTTGACAATAAAATTAATATTTTTTTCATTGCTTAAGTTGATTTTCTGATGGGAGACACTATGTCTATGGAGATGTTTTTGCTAATTTATTTGGTTCCAGTTAAAGAGTCGACCCTAGTTCATTGTAACTAGGGAAAGGCTGACCCTTGACAACAGCTTTTTTCTCTGGTTAGGTTTTCGTGATAAACGCCTTTTTCTCATTGACTCTTCTTTCACAGTCATCATGGAATTAGAACCAGACAAGCAAATTAAGGAGAAACTGAAACCTATGAAAGAACAGTTATGATTGAATGATGTGGGACCATGTTGCCTGACTTTTTCTGTAGAGATGATGGAGTGCTATGGGTGAAAAAGCAGCCAAGCCCAGCTGAGAAACTCTGCCTCTTCCAGGTATCCCCTAGAAGATTTCCAGGGCTGGAGTACTTTGTTTCCCCTTCCTCTACCTCAAAAGGCCTGGCTCAGTGCTTTGTGAATTTCCGGAATCTTGGAGAGCTCACAATTGGCTTTAAAACAACATTAACAAAGGTGAAAGCAAAACAGAACAAAGTCATGTGAATTTTTGGTCCTTTGTCTTGCCATTGTTTGTGAGCAGATTTTCTTTTTATCCTCATATATTATTTCACATAATAATTATAAGGCTTATCTTCTTCCTCTAACATTTCTTTTCCCTTTCTCAACTGCCAAAACACTAAAGCTTTGGGCATTTGCCAAGTTTTCTCTCCGTCCTTAAGACCCAGTAGAGTTTAGAGTTTGAGAGTTGACACAGCTACTATCCCTCCAATGCAATGCCGATCTGGGAGAGTTTGGTATGGGTTCAGTGTTCAATGTCTCCACAAATCAGAGTAGAATAGATGCAGAAATAATGAAATGGTAATGCAAACACATATGCCATGTCTACTGTGTATAAGGCACTATTCTAAGTACTTATGTATAAAAACTCATTTAATTCTCATAGCTTTGAGGAAAGTCCAATTATTATTTCATTCTTTTATAAGAAGAAATTAAGACAAAACAAATGTATTAAACTTGTCCCAAATCACATGGTTATTAAGAGGAAGAGCCCAGATTTAAACACAGGCAGTCTGGTTTCAGAGTCTAGGCCTATTGTATTCTCATTGTTTCTACCAAGCACTTGAAAATATTCTTTTCCCAATGAGATTTTTCTTTTTAATTCCATTTGTGTTATTCATTCATTCATTTACTTGTTCATTCCATTATTTACACAGTCATTTTTTACTTGGCATTCTGTGTGCTCAGACTCTGTGCTGGATACTGGGGCTGTAACAATAAACAAGATGACCACAGGCCCTGCCCTCAAGGAGTGCAGAGTCTAGCAGGGGAGCCAGACAGACAATAAACTGTAACACTAACTGGTTGTTTATAATTTCTACTTCCATTTAATGATATTGTTTTTACTACTTACACTTTTAGAATAAAAGAATATGAATAGATTCATGGAGAATGTATGAAAAGGGGGCAAGAACTGGGCAGGGTGGAAAAGAAAAACATAGCAGTTCAGAATTACTTGTTTCTTGAAAGTGGACTTGACTTTACAGTGTGAAGGTCCAATCTGATGTGGAGTAAAATGTGTGGGTTGATCTTGTAGTCCGGAAACAAGAAGGAGGCTAAAGACAGCCTGCCCTCTCAGCCTACCCCTAATCTTTAGCCTAAGAGGGTAAGTCTTCCAAAAGTGAAACAGCAGGTCCTTCTGTGTCTGTTGTTTGCAGGTAGTGTCTTTCCAGCTCAGGGTGCAGATGGAAGAGGCAACCTCTGAACCCAGAAGAAGTCCTAGCAAGTCCATTGTATCAGGGCTCCATTTTCTTGTCTTTTTTCTTTGTCTCAGAAGAATGAGCATCTTAGATTGGGTGTTACCTTGCCAGTTAAGGTGTTTTGATAAAGAAAAGACTTTGGCTTTATGATCCAGGGGCCCTGCGAGCAATGGAAGGTGCAGTCCTTGTCAGAACCTCTTTTGGGTATAATATCAATAGTAGTGGACTGGGAAATTGCTCTCTTGCCCCCTTAGATCTGGGTCCCTGTGAAAGACGAAAAGGAGTGACTCTGAATTACCCAGGCTCAGGAATGGAGTGATCCTCCAAGGAGGTTCCCTGGCCACTGACTTCCAAATCAGTTTAATCAAAGCACTTGAGAGCTTTTGTTTTATACATGCTCTGTATTAGTTGGGGTTCCCCAGATAAACAGTGCCAGTAGAATATATATACAATTATAAAAGGAGATTTATTGTGGCAATTGGCACATGTGATTATGGAGGCCAAGAAGCTGGAGATCCAAGGAAGCTGGTGGTATAATTCAGTCAAAGTCCCAAAACCTGAGAACTTAGAGCTCCAGTGTCCAAGGGCAAGTGAAGATGAATGTCCATGCTCAAGGTGAGAGGGAGAGAGTATGAGAGAGAGAGAAAGAGAAAGGGGGGTGGAGGAAGAGGAGGAGGAGGAGGTAGAGAGGGAGAATGACAGAGAGAGAAGGAGGAGAAGAAGGAGGAGGAGGAAGGGATGGAGGGAGAGAGAGAGAGAAGAAGGAGGAGGAAGAGGAGGGAAGGAGGGAGGGAGGGAGGGAGAGATGGAAGGAAAGAGGGAGAAAGAGAGAGAGAGAGATGAATTGGATGGTGCCCTCCAGAGATGAAGGTGAATCGTCTTTGTTACTGAATCTACTTGATTCAAATGCTAATTTCTTCCAGAGACATCCTACAGACACACTTGGAAACAGTGTTTTACCAGCTCTGTAAGCATCCCTTAACCCAGTCAAGTTGACATATTAAATTTCATATATACATATGTAGATAGATAGATATAAAAATTTTGATTTCACGGGCTTAGGATGTGCAGGAATCTGCAATATGATGACTCAAAACCTGGATCTAGATTAGTGCTTCTCCCCTGGGAGAACTTGTTAAAACGTAGGCTCTGCTTCAGCAGACCTGAGGTGGGGCCCTAGAGTCAACATCTGTAAGTGTCTGCCTAACATTCTTGGTCCAGGGATCACCCTACTCCTTGCAAGGAATGAAAGCAACCTTTTAACCAATGGGATTTCTTTTCAGATTATATTTGAAATCTTCTAAAAATGTAGAACTCTCAGCCACATAAGGCAGTTCTTATCAGTTGAGAGAAGTTTCAGTTATTAGCAAGACCTTTATTTTATTGAGTCAAAAGTCTCTATGTTGGTAACTTTTGAAAGCCCAGTAGTAAAGTGGTTAAGAGTGAGCTCTGGAGACAGATGACCTGGTTTGTATCTTGGTCATGACTTTTGTTAGCTTTGTGACTTTAGGCAAATTCATGGCCTTCCTGTGTCTTTAAATTAGGGTAATAATAGTACCTATCTCGTAGAATTACTGTGAGTTCTTAATAACATTAATCCATGTTCTAATCTGGTAATAGTAGAACAATATTTGGCACTGAGTAAGCACTTACAAGCATTTTGTTATTGATGCATCTTTACTTCAAGTAGAATCATTTTGACATCAGTTCTGTTTCATTTCCTGGTCTGAGGCATTAATAGACCAGACAGCAACTCATAAAACACCTCCAAGGCAGAAGTTAGAATTTACTCTTTCAAATACTATCTACCTTTGCAACTTTCACACCCCTGATGGTTGTGTTTTGACATATATCTATGCAATCTGATCTGTGTAATATGACTTTTTACAAGCAGAAATTAATAAAACATTCAGACTGTGTAAGAGGGCCCTTCTTCTAGAAACACAATAATTTGAATATAAGTAGTCATAGTTTCATATTAAGTATGGGGATTTGAATCCCCAATCCCAGACAATGGGAGAAGAGACAATTGTTTTCCTTTTATTCTTAAACAACAGCAACAACAATAAGCAAACAACTAAGTATTATGGACATACAAAAATACAGCAAGAATATTATAACAAAGCCCCATGTGCCTACTACCTCCTATCTTAAGCAATACAATATAGTGGTACTTAAAAGCTCCTAATATTACCCTCTGCAATTGTATTCCCTCTTCTTCAGAGGCAATCTTATTCAGAATTAAATGTTGATCATTTTTACATATTTGGGTTATTCTTTAACTGTAAATGTGTATATTCCTAGGTCATATAAAGTATTATTTGGTATGTTTAAAAATTTTATAACATATATCTTTCTGAAATTTGTTTTTCTCTTCCTTCTATGTTATAGTTGTAAAATTCATTCAAATAGCTATCTGTAGTTCTATGATTCATGTTCACTCCTATAGAGCATTGTATTGTATAGATATAGCCCAATTTATTCCTCATTCTCCAGCTTGACAATTCTTAAATCTTTTGGAGTTGAGAATAGTTGTTTCCTCATCTCACTTTCTTTCTCAGTCTATTATTTATAGCATGAATTAGGTAGTTGGAGTCTTCTACGCTTGGTTCTGGAATCAAAGACATTTTGTCTTCTGGTTCATGTAATTGAAAAGTGACTGCCTTCAATATTTTTTATTGACTTTTTCTTTTTGTTTTTCTTTGGTATTGCCTGTACTATACATTTAAAACATGTGTTCAAAAATTTAGTTTACTTTTTTGTTCCAGGTCATGTAAGCTTCCTCCTGCCCCCACCAAGCAGCTACTTCTGTTCATGAATGGACTCAGAAGAGTAATGAATACAAGAAAGTGGTATATTAGAATTTATTATGCCAATATCCTGCCTCTTAAATTGTATTGTGTATGCCTATCACCTAGGGATCTTGTCAATATGTAGATTCAGATACAAGGCATGAACTGACATTCTACATTTCTAGCAAGCTCCCACGTGATGCAGATGCTGCTAATCCTGGACCACACTTTTGAGCAGCAGGAGTGTATAGTCAGAGCACACATTTAACTCAGATTTGAGTTTGAATCCTGACTCTATTGTTTTCATTATTATCAGAGGACATTGGGAAAATTAGCTTCAAGTGCAGTGGTTCTGATTCTTGACTGCACTTTATAGTCACCTGAGATGCATTTAAAAATATTATGCTCAGGTTTACCCTCAGGTCAATTAAATCTGAATATCTAGAAGTGGGATCAAAGCATTAGTAGTTTTATAAGCTTTCTAGGTGATTTTAATGTGCAACTAAAACTTCTGAGAACATTTGTTCCAGGGCAGTTGTTTTTAAACTTTAATATCCATCAGTAGTGTCTGAATGACTTGTTAAAACACAAACTGCTGGGTTGTAGCCCCACAGTTTGTGATTCAGTAGGTCTGGAATTGGGCCTGATAATTTGGATTTCTAACAAGTTCTCAGATGATGCTAATGTTGCTGGTCCTGGAATCCTACTTTGAGAACCATTGCTCAAAGGACTTGAGTTCTCATCATTAAAGTGGATATAGTATACCTGGTTCTGCATTGCACCCCATATCTTTAAAATAAAATTTAAAAATAAAAAAAAATTAAAAAGATGGATTACCCATCTTTCACGACCCATTAGAGGGTCAGTGAAATGAAACACTTAGCATGATGTTCAGTACATGATAGACACATAAAAAAGCCATCAACAAATGATGGTTTCTTTCTATTTCTATTGTGTATACTAGTGATATGTTTATGCTGAAGTTAGCTGTTTAGCCAATCTTAAATGGTGCACCCGTAATATTACCAGATTATTTTTACTTAATACTTTTGTTTCTAAATTTCCAATTAAATGTAGTTAAGGTACTATCAACTCTCAGAAGGTTTTAACTCATCGGCTGGTTATAGTGATGTTCTACTTAGGGACTAGCCTTGTTTGAGTTTTCTAGACCACCTGTATGCACACCCAGGGGTTATACTATGACTGCTTAAACACAACGCACCTTGTCATATCTGGTAAACCCATCACTCTCCTTATCTGCTTCTTTTTTTTTTTTTCCCGAAAAGAGCCCTGCAGGCCATGCCTTCCTTGTTGCAGAACTGTATCCCCTGAGACTTCAGTGTATGCAAGATCTGGTGGTCTTCAGATGGGCTGGTAGATGCAAATGGGAAGGATGGGTGGACCCCTTCTGCAGCTTGATGCTCTGTCATGAATAGTTTTTCTTCACCACAACCCTGGTATATGCAGTAACTTCATTGTGGTTGTTCTACTCTTGAATACTGTATTTCCACACAGCTCCTTTCCAGGAAGTATGGTTCCCAGGTGATATTCTCTGGCCCGAAGGCTGCTACTTCATTATCATCTTTTTTAACCTGAGAATACTGCCCTTTGGGGT
Source organism: Carlito syrichta (assembly GCF_000164805.1). NCBI lineage: Eukaryota > Metazoa > Chordata > Mammalia > Primates > Tarsiidae > Carlito > Carlito syrichta. The sequence goes on from NW_007258428.1 coordinate 502,959, forward strand.
CTGCAAAGGAACACATCATTCTCACTAAATTCACTGTGTCAAAAATGACTACTCGCTGGTCTTTGGAGCTTCATTGGTAAACTGCAGCTATTGATCTTGCTTCCAGCATTGTGAATAATGCAGACAATATGGTTTCTGGGTGCCTTCTCTGAAAACTGCCCAGATTTTGGACTTGAGCTTGATGCATACTGCATTATAAACATGCCAAGTTTGTGCTGACAGCACTGAAAGCACATTGGGATAAACATTTGTGTTTGCTAAAAGTGTCTCTAAAGAACTGGAAGTCTTTTATGAAAAGATTTATCGGTGCGTTTCTGGGGATGTTACATGACCCAAAAGCAATGGTTCCTGAGTGACTCATTCATCAGTTTTTGGTACATTTTATTCCTAAGCGCCAAAAAGGAAAATTGAAATTAAAATATTAATTTTTATTAAAAATGGACAGATGTAACTTCTGAAGGATAGAAGAGTTTAATGGACAAGATGTTTGCTATAGATAAAAGGTTGTGGCTTGAATGTTACTATTTTTCTACCTCTTTAGTTGTCTTCACAAACTTGTGTTGGAGGATCAGATCTGTTGCCTAAGAAAAGATGATAATTATCATGAAGCAATTACTGGGTTAATTAGGTCTGTCAATAATTCAGAGGGCAATTGGAGCAAAGTTGAGACAGGTTTAACGCCAAGGCTTGTTGCTGTTTTGTGAAACAGTCTGAAATGAATCTCTCTTATGTCGATAACTCTGACTTGAGTAATGTTCCTTCTTTAGAGTTGAGTTTAGGTAGCTGGACCTAGCAAAAGCCATTGTTTATTAGAATCCACTGGCCACAGGGCATTAAATTCTTCACCAATCTGGAATAGAACCTAAACTGGGAGGAGGAAATATCCATTAAGGAGAGATTAATGTTGCATATCCATTTGAAACTTCAGTCTGTATCTATGTGACAGTAACTAATATTGTGGGCATATTTTGTAAGTGGTCTTTTAATGAGGCTGATATAGTGCTGAATAGAATAGATACATCATTATCGATTTTTTGATATGCATAAAGAAAATGCTTTTGTCAACTAATAGTAATAGCAATAATAACCATGGTAATATTAATAGCTATTCTTAGGTATTGCAAACCTCCTATGTGCCAAGTATTTTGTCTATGTGGTATATAATCTTATAACAACTCATAAAGGTAGAAATTATTAACCTCATTTTATGGTCAAGGAAACTGAGACACAAATGGTTAAATGAGTTGTCCAATGTTAACCTAACTGGTAAGTAGCAGAGCTGGACATTTAACTCAAGACCATATGGCTCAAAACTTGTCAACCACTGAGAAGGAAAATGATTCAAGAAAAAAAAAAAAGGCCCCTATGAGTATTTGAAATGCCAGAAGTGATATTACAGTTCTAACAGACACATGTGATTTTGGGCTCTAACTTTGTTCACTGAATAGAACTCACCAGTAGTATTTTAGATGTAGGACAAAGTTTGGAACGTAGGTTTTCTTACATTTTACACATGTTAAAATTGATGTTTAGAAACAAAAAGATATCTTGTGTAAAATCATGTGGTTAAGCAAAAAGAACAATAATTTAGTTCTAGTTTGTCTTATATGAGGGACAAAGTAAATCTTTCTGGGTTTTTATCATGTATGGCCCATATTTGAATACTATAACTAGAATTTGCAAATATAGGAATATGTTGAATTGCTTACACTCATATTGGGTTATATTATCTATCTATTTATTATTTAGCTATCATTTTAACATATAGAGAGGCTCTCCAAACTCTGGAATTTATTTATAAAAAAATGTGTATTTTCTGTTACATGTTTAAACTACAGTTACCTTTAAAGTACTCTTTGTGGATGCAATATGCCTATTGAGACACTTTCTTTTAACTGTTCAAACAGTTCTTGATCTTGTAAATTTTGATGTCTTTTGGTGCTTCTGCCATTTTTGATTTCACCTCTTCCACATTGGCAAAATATGTCCTTTTGAGGACATTTTTAATCGGGGGAAACAAACAAAAAAAGTTGCTCCCAAAAGAATGGGTGAATAGGGAGGGTGGGGCATAAGAATCATGCCATTTTTGGTCAAGAACTACTGAACACTCAGTGTGGTGTGGATAGGTATACTCGTAAATCACCCGTCATGAAATGGGCAAATGTGTTGAAAGAATCTCCAAAAAAAAAACCAAAATTCACGGAAGCCAAATGCTGCCTCTTACAACAATGCTAGCTGGTACACTGATGCCAGTGGGTTGCTAGAACACTTACCTAGCAGAGGAAACCTGTACGACAAAGGGCCTGCTCTCCAAAAGATAATTCCTGTGTTTTTTGGGTCCCCTCAAAGCAAGGCTGTTATTCAGAGAGATACAGACTACTAACCCTGATCCCAGCTCTGATGTTGGTGGCTCAGAGATTTTACCCAGGGAGAGAGTTAGAACTTGAACTTCAAAGTCCTCCCAAATGGAAGTGACTTTAATTGAATTGGAGTTTGGAGGAGCTTCAAGCTTAAATGTGCTCTCAAAATTCATGAAGATCTGGGAGGTGAAAGTAGCAAGCTAAATATTAGTCCAGTTAGTTTACCAGAAAGAATCAAAGAAAGAAACAGTTAAGAAAAGCCCTCCTGGAGTCAGGACAAAGTTCAAATAGTGGTCTCAAAAACTACCCATGCTAATGGACCCATATTTAATCATATTGTTGTGTAGATTGTGTCAAATTGTTGTACTGTCAAAAACAGTAGAACAATCATCTGGCAATTAGTGGAATATAACTTCTGGGCAAGATCATGGAGAAATATAGTAAAAGAAAGCATTGCCAAAACCACTGTAATTCCAGGGTAACTGTAGGCATACCCAAAGCTGTACTGTCTGAGGAACAATATCAGAGGCCACACAATAAGGAGTGAAAATGGGAAACAGACTTCACCAAATAGTCCAGTCATTCACTAACAAAATGAACAAACAAACACCAAAAATAAGCCCTGGGGTGGGGCAACAGTACCAACAGTTGTTACAATATATATCTAAAATTTCCCATTTGCCAAAAACATATGAGACATGCAAAGAAATAGAAAAATATGACGCATAAACTATTAGTTACAGGGTAGACAATAGAAATTGTTTGAAAAGAAATCAGATGACAAATTTAACAGAAAAGCTTAAAAATAGCCATCCTACCTACAGATAATTCCACTCAACAACAACAGAATATACAGTCTACTCATCACCACACGGGATGTACTCAAAGATTGATCATATCCTTGACCATAAATCAAGCATAAAAGAATTCCATAAGGTTGAAATCTTGCCATGCACATTCTCAGACTATGGTGGAATAAAAAGAAATATCAACACCAACAACATTTACTCTAAGCCCACAAAGACATGGACACTAAATAGCACAATGCTGAAAAACTACTGGGTCAACACTGAAATCAACGTAGAATTTAAAAGATTCCTGGAAACAAATGAAAATGAAGAAACATCTTACCAAAACCTCTGGGATGCCATGAAAGAAGTTCTAAGAGGGAATTTATATCTCTATGAGCACATATCAAGAAAATGGAAAGATCACAAGTGGAGAGCCTAACAAATCACCTAAGGGTGCTGGAAAGAGAAGACCACCAAAACCCTAACTTTAGCAGAAGAATCCAAATCACCAAAGTAAAAGCCCACATACGGGACATAGAAGACAAAAATATCATAGAAAACATCAAAACAAAAAGCTGGTTCTTTGAAAGAATTAACAAGATTGATGGACCCCTAGCCAGAATTACCAAGAAAAAGCCCAAATAAACACAATCAGAAGTACAAAAGATCAAATCACAACTGACCCTGAAGAAATACAAAAGATTATCAGACATTACTATGTATACCTATATGGAAACAGACTTGATAACCTAAATGAAATGGAGGACTTTCTTATATCACACAACCTCCCCAGGTTGAAACAAGAAGACGTTGAGACACTAAATAGACCATTAACAACCCAGGAAATTGACTCTGTCAGACAAAAACTACCTACCAAAAACAAAAAACCAAACAAACAAAAAACCCTGGACCAGATAGCTTTCCAGAAGAATTCACAAAACGTACAAGGAGGAGCTGATACCAATCCTATTGAAAGTATTCCAGGCAATTGAGAAAGATGGAATTCTTCCCAAATCATTTTATGAAGCTGACATCACATTGATATCCAAACTGGGTAAAGATCCAACAAAAAAAGAGAACTACAGGCCAATATTCCTTATGAATATAGATGCAAAAATCCTCAACAAGATTCTAGCAAATTAGATTCAAAAACACATCTCAAAAATCATCCACCATGACCAGGTAGGCTTCAACCCCAGGATGCAGGGCTGGTTCAACATTCGCAAGACCATTAATGTAATTAAATGCATCAACAGATGTAAAAACAAGAGCCACATGATTATATTATTAGATGCAGAAAAAGCTTTTGATAAAATCCAACATCTCTTCTTGATAAAAACCCTCAAACACCTAGGTATAGAAGGAACATACCTCAAAATAGTAAGTGCCATCTACGATAAACCCACAGCTAACATATTGCTAAATAGACAGAAACTGGAAACATTTCCCCTGAAAACTGGAACAACACAAGGCTGCCCACTCTCACCCCTCTTGTTCAACATTGTGTTGGAAGTCCTAGCTTGGGCAATTAGACAAGAGAAGGAAATCTGGAATATCCAAATAGGAAAAGAGAAGTCAAGTTATTCCTTTTTGCTGATGATATGATCCCATACCTCTAAAATCCAAGAGAATCTGTCAAAAACCTGCTTGCACTGATAAAGGACTTTGGCAAAATCTCAGCATACAAAATAAATGTGCAAAAGACAGTTGCATTCTGATACATGAACAACAAAAAGGCAGAGACCCAAATAAAAAGCACAATGCCATTCACAATAGCCACACACACAAAAATGAAATACTTTGACATCTTCCTAACCAGAGAAATGAAAGTCCTTTACAATGAGAACTACAAAACACTGCTCAAAGAAATCCAAGAAGATACACACAAAAAAGGAAAAACATTCCATGCTCATGGATAGGAATAATCAACATTGTTAAAATGTCCATTCTACCAAAGACAATCTACAGATTCAACTCAATAACAATTAAGTAACCAATATCATTCTTCTCAGACCTGGAAATGACAGTACAGAAATTCATATGGAAACATAGACAATCACGAATAGCTAAAACAATCCTTAGCAAAAGAAACAAAGTAGGAGGTATCACACTTCCAGACTTCAAAATTTACTATAAGTCTACAGTAATCAAAACAGCCTGGTATTGGTACAAGAACAGGCATATAGACCAATGGAACAGGATAGAGATTCTGGAATAAAGCCTCAATTTCTCAACCAACTCATCTTTGACAAAGCCTCCAATGACAACCACTGGGGAGAGGAGAACCTATTCAGTAAATGGTGTTGGGAAAACTGATCACATGCAGAAGTTTGAAACAGGACTCCTACCTATCACCGTACACAAAAATTAACTCTAAATGGACCAAAGACCTAAACATATAACCTCAAATTATAAGAATCTTAGAAAATGCAGGAGATGACCTTATGGAAATTGGAACTGTTAACCAATTTCTATTCAGAATCCTAAAATCCTTAAGAAATAAGAGAGATAAGTGGGACCTCATCAAAGTAATGAGCTTCTGCAAAGCAAAAGAAACCATCAAGAGAGCAGGTAGACAGCTCACAGAATGGAAAAAAAAACTTGCCAACTCTATATCTGACAAAAGCCTAACATCTAGGATCTACAAGGAACTCAAATGTGTCAAAAGGAAAAAACCAAACAGTTCTATTAAAAAGCAGGCAAAATACATGAATAGACACTCCGGTCTGGGCGACAGAGTGAGACTCCAACTCAAAAAAAAAGAAAAGAAAAGAAAATATGCAGTCAGCCGACAGACACATGAAAAAGTGCTCAGCCTCACTCATCATCAGAGAAATGCAAGTCAAAACCACATTGAGATACCACCTAACCCCAGTAAGAATGGCCATCATTAATAAAACAAATAGCAACAGATGCTGGCAAGGATCCAGAGAAAAAGGAATGCTTCTACACTGCTGGAGGGAAAGCAAACTAGAGCAACCTCTTTGAAGACAGTGTGGTGGTTTCTGAAAGAACTATTAATTGACCTTCCATATGACCTAGCAATCCCCCAATTGAGAATATACCTGGAGGAACTCAAGTCATTTTACAAAAAAGATACCTGCATACATATGTTTGTTGCAGCTCTGTTCACAATAGCAAAAACATGTAACCAACTGTGTTGCCCATAGAAGCTGGACTGTATTTTTAAAATGTGGACATATACACAATGGACTATTATGCAGCCATAAAGAAGGATGAACATATGGACTTCACAGCAACCTGGAAGGATTTAGAGTAGATCATAGTCAGTGATTTATCACAGAAACAAAGAACAGAGTACCATAATTTCTCACTCATAAGTGGACTTTGAACAATTATAATACTATAAGAAAGCGATTTGCAACAGTGGGAAACTGTCAGGGGAGGGAGGGTGGGACTGGAAGTTGAGGATAACTGCTAGGGGAAGGAGGGGCATAGCTCATCAACAAGGGTATCTGCATAATCAATGTTTGTATACCTAACCCTGAATTGTGCCCCACATCTTTATAATAAAAAAAAGTCATCCTAAATATATTCAAAGAACTAAAGAAGCCATGGATAAAGAAGTAAAGGAAAGTATGAAGACAATGTTTCATAAAATAGTGAATATAGGTAAAGAGAAAGAAAATTTTTAAAAGGGCCAAATGCAAATTCTGTAGTTGTAATGTATAATAACTGAAGTGAAAAATTCACTAGAAAAACTCAACAGTTGATTTGAACTGTCATAAGAAAGAATCAGTAAACTTGAAGATAGGTCAATAGAAATTACATAATCTGAAGAACACAGAGGGAGGAAACAAAGAACAATAAACAGAGATCAGAGAAATGTGGTACACCAACATATGCACAGTATTAACAAAGTAGAGAAGAGAAAAGAATAGAAAAAAATCATTTGAAGAAGTAATGGCTGAAAATTTTATGAAAGAATTTAATTTGCATATACAAGGATCCCAACAATCTGCAAGTGCAGTAAGTGTAAAGAAAATCATACAGATATGTCATAGTATAAATTCTGGAAGCCAACCAAGAGATAATCTTCAAAGCAGCTATAAAAATAATTTATGTACAAGGAGACCCCAGTAAGATCAAAGCTGACTTTTTCATCAGAAAGAATAGAGGCCAGTAGAGCCTGAATATTCAAAGAGCTGGAAGACAAAACAACAGCAACAAAACACACACACACACAGCCTCTCAATGAATAAGATTATTCCTTACCTTACTAAATGGGAGTAAACAAAAGCTGTAAAACTTCATTGCTAGCAGAATCAACTTACAAGAAATATTAAAGGGATTTCTTCAGAATGAAAGTAAGTGATCAAAGGCAGAAATTCCATTTAACAAGATAAAACAAGAGCACTAGTAATTCTATAGTTATAAAAGACATCATAAATACATATTTCTTCCCCTTCTTTTAACTAATTTAAAAGCAATTATGTAAAACAATATGTATATAATGGTATGTTGGCTTATAACATATGGTTATGTTATATAATTGCCAATAACAGAACAGAGGAGGTGGGTAGGAGCAAAGCTGTGCTGAGGTAAGAAAATGATACCAGACAGTAACTGAAATCTACAGGAACAAATGAAGAGAACCAGAAATTGTAAGCATAAAGTTTAATGAAATAAACTTGCTCTTCTTCTCTCAGCTTCTTTAAAAGATAAAATTATTTAAAGTAATAATTATAACAGTGCATTTTTGGGTGTGTAACATTTATAGATGTAATATGTATAATATAAATAGAACAAAAAGGGGGAGAGGAGATTAAGCTATATTTATTTATTTTCTACATTTTAATATCTCATTGGAATTAAGTTAGCATAAATCTGAGGTTAAAACAATTTATGTTCCACAAGGTATGTTCCCAGGAGAAGGATTACTGGATCATATGGAAGCTCAATTTTTATTTCTTTGAGAAATCACCACACTGTTTTCCAAAGAGGTTGGACTAGTTTATATTCCTACCAACAGTGTAGCAGCATCCCCTTTTCTCCACAGTAGTGCCAATATTTGTTGTTTTTTGACTTAACTACAGTCATTTTTACAGGAGTTAGGTAGTACCTCATTGAAAGTTTTTTTTAAATGCCTCTTTTATTTCTATTTTTCTTTATTTTAAAGATGTGGGGTACAATTCAGGGTTAGGTATACAAACGTTGATTGTGCAGGTAGCCTTGTTGATGAGGTATGCCCCTCCCTCCCCTGGCAGTTTCCCTCAACTGCCAATCCCACTCCCCATCCCTTGGCAGTTTCTCACTACTGCCAATCCCTTTCTTATAGTATTATGATAATTGTTCAAGGTCCGCTTATGAGTGAAAACATATGGTACTCTGCTCTTTGCTTCTGTGCTACATCACTGAGTATAATACACTCTGAATCCATCCAAGTTGCTGCGAAGTCCCTATGTTTGTCCTTCTTTATGGCTGCATAATATTCCTTTGTGTATATGTATCATATTTTTTTTTAATCCTGTCCAGCTTTGATGGGCAGCATAGTTGATTCCATGTTTTTGTTACTGTGGATAGAGCTGCAACATACATGCATGTGCAGGTATCTTTTTGGTAGAATGACTTGAGTTTCTCTGGATATTTTCTCAATAGGGGGATTGCTGGGTCATATGGAAGGTCAATTTCTAGTTCTTTCAGAAATCGCCACATTGTCTTCCAAAAAGTTTACACTAGTTTGCATTCCCACTAGTATTGTAGTTTTGATTTACATTTCTGTGATGATTAGTGAGGCTGAGCATTTTTTCATGTGTCTGTTGGCTGCTTGTATGTCATCCTTTGAGAAGTGTCTGTTCATGTCCTTTGTCCACTTTTTAACGGTTTTTCCCCCCTTTCAATTTATTTGAGTTCCTAGTAGATCCTGGATGTTAAGTCTTTGTCAGATGCATAGCTTGCAAATACTTCTTCTCATTCTGTGGTTGTCTCTTTACTCTCTTGATGGTTTCTTTTGCTGTGCAAAAACTTTTCAGTTTGATAAGGTCCCACCTGTCTATCTTTGCTTTTGTTGTATTTGCTTTTGGAGACCTGGTCATCAATTAATTGCCTATTCCAATGTCCAGAAGGGTGTTTTCTTCCAGGATTCTTATAGTTTGAAGTTTTACATTTAAGTATTTGAGTTTGAGTTGACTTTTGTATATGGTGGTAAGTAGGGGCTCAGCTTCATTCTTCTGTGTGGCTAGTCAGTTTTCCCAGCACCATTTGCTAAACATGGTTCCCTTTTGCCAATGATCATTGTTGATGGTTTTGTCAAAGGTGAGTGGGCTGAGGGACCATGTTTTTTATTTCTGAAATCTCTTTCCTGTACCACTGGTCTGTGTGCCTATTCCTGTACCAAAACCATGACATCTTGGTTACAGTAGCTTTGCAATAAAGAAGTCTGGAAGTATGATGCCTTTGTTCCTCTTGCTGAGAACTGCTTTGGCTATTCTTGCTCTTTTTTGCTTCTGTATGAATTTCTGTGTTGGCATTTCTAGGTCTGTGAAAAATGATGTTGGCAATCTGATGGGTATTGCATTGAATTTATAGATTACTTGGGTAGGGTGGACATCTTGACAATATTAATTCTTCCAATCCATGGGCATGAAGTGTTTTTTCATTTGTTTGTATCATTCTTGGTTTCTTTGAGCAGTGTTTTGTAGTTCTCATTGTAAAGGTCTTTCACTTATCTGGATGGATACCAAGGTATTTCTTCCTAGCCCCACCCCCGCCCTTTATTTTATTTTCAAGATGTGAGTTACAACTCAGGATTAGGTACATAATTGGTCTTCATGCAGGTGAAGTTTAGGCCTCCTCCCAAGGTATTTATTATTGTGTGTGTGGCTATTGTGAGTGGGATTGTGTTTCTTGTTTGGTTCTTAGCCTGCTTGCTGTTGGTGTATAAATACAACTGTCTTTTGCATGTTAATTTTGTTACCCAAGACTTTACCAGTCATTTATCAGTGTGAGGAAGTTTGTGACAGGTTTTCTAGGGTTTTCTAGGTATAGAATCACATCATCCACAAAGAGAGAAAACTTAAAATGTCAGCACATTTAAAAGGATTTAAATCATATGCAAGTTGTTCCCCAATCACAAAGAAATGAAATTAAAATCAATAGCAGAAAGACATTTTAGAAATTTACAAATATGTAGAAATTAAGCAACACACTGCTAAATAACCAGTGGGTTAAATAAGGAATTACAAGGGAAATTAGAAAATACCTTGGGATGAATGGAATTGAAGGCATACCATAATAACACTTAGGTACTGCTAAAGTAGTAGGACAAAATTTAAAGTTGTAAAATCGGCATATGAAAAAGGAGGAAAATCTCAAACCATCTGACTCAAGACACTAAAAAAAAATGAGCCAACTAAACCTAAAGCAAACAGAAATTAACAGGATATTAACCATATTCCCAGAACTAGAGAATGGAAAGATCTGAATAGTTCTATAAGAAAAATAGACGGAATTAGAAATTTAAAAGTCACTCACAAAGAAAAGCCCAAATGCAGAGAACTTCACTGGTGAATTCTGCCAAACATTTAAAGAAGAATTAAAAATCAGTTATTCACCAACTCTTTCAAAAAATTCAAAGTGGAGAAAACATTTTCCAATTCATTCTGTGAAGCCAGTATTATTCTGATACCAAAACTAGACAAATAAATCACAGAAAAGCTAGAGCTAATATCTCTTATAAATATACATGCAAAAAACTCTTAGCAAAGTACTAGTAAACTGTGTTTAGCAACCTATAAAACAATTATATACCATGACCAAATGAGATTTACTCAGGAGTGAAAAATGAGCTCAACATCTGCAAGTCAATTATTGTAATATACCATATCAATATAGTAGAGGACAAAAACCACATGATGATCTCAATAGGTGCAGAAAAAGCATTGGACAAAACCCAATACATTTTTTATAATAAAAGCACTCAACAAAGACTAGAAGGAAGCTTTCTCAATCTGATCATGGGCATCTATGAAAACATAGCTAAAGCATAATTCTTAGAGGCAAAAAACTCCCCCAAAACAAAAAAACAATTTACCCCTAAGGTCAAGAAAATGATGTCCACTCTTACCACTTCTATTCAACATTTTTCTGGAGGTTCTATACAGGGAAATTAGGTATAAAATGATTAGGTATGTATTAGTGGCTATAATTAGGTATGCATTAGTGACTTATGCTGCTATAACAAAGTACCCCTGTAATCTCGCGCCTTGGCAGGCTGAGGTGAGTGGATTGCCTGAGCCCGAGGGTTCAAGACCTGCCTGGGCAGGCGAGACCTCATCTCTACAATGAATCAAAAAAAATTAGCTGGGCATGGTAGCGCGCACCTGTAGTTCCAGCTACTTGGAAG
>NW_007258428.1:514494-515278 GCF_000164805.1 Carlito syrichta
GATGTGAGTTACAACTCAGGATTAGGTACATAATTGGTCTTCATGCAGGTGAAGTTTAGGCCTCCTCCCAAGGTATTTATTATTGTGTGTGTGGCTATTGTGAGTGGGATTGTGTTTCTTGTTTGGTTCTTAGCCTGCTTGCTGTTGGTGTATAAATACAACTATCTTTTGCATGTTAATTTTGTTACCCAAGACTTTACCAGTCATTTATCAGTGTGAGGAAGTTTGTGACAGGTTTTCTAGGGTTTTCTAGGTATAGAATCACATCATCCACAAAGAGAGAAAACTTAACTTCTTTTCCTGTTTGGATAACCCTGATTTCCTTCTCTTACCTGGTTGCTCTGGCTAATACTTCCAGCACTATGTTGAACAGAAGGGGTGAGAATGGGCATCCTTGTCTTGTTCTAGTTCTTAGGGATAATACATCCAACTTCTACCTATTAAGCAAAATGTTGGCTGCTAATGTCAGCACATTTAAAAGGATTTAAATCATATGCAAGTTGTTCCCCAATCACAAAGAAATGAAATTAAAATCAATAGCAAAAAGACATTTTAGAAATTTACAAATATGTAGAAATTAAGCAACACACTGCTAAATAACCAGTGGGTTAAATAAGGAATTACAAGGGAAATTAGAAAATACCTTGGGATGAATGGAATTGAAGGCATACCATAATAACACTTAGGTACTGCTAAAGTAGTAGGACAAAATTTAAAGTTGTAAAATCGGCATATGAAAAAGGAGGAAAATCTCAAACCATCTGACTCAAGACACTAAAAAAAA